>NC_045976.1:42413777-42433777 GCF_010909765.2 Amblyraja radiata
CGAAGGAATAGGTGACGTTTCGGGTCGAGACCTGGAAAGCATCTATGGAGCGAAGGAATAGGTGACGTTTCGGGGCGAGACCCTTCCGGGTCTCGCCCCGAAACGTCACCTATTCCTTCGCTCCATAGATGCCGCCTCACCCGCTGAGTTTCTTCAGCATTTTTGTCTACCACCAACATGGAAACAGGCCCTTCGACCCACCGAGTCAACGATCGCCCTTTCACACCAGTTCGATGTTATCCCACTTTCTCATCCACTCTCTGGGGTCAAGGGAAGGGTGTTCACGTCGATCGCGGCCCTGTTTGCACCCAATCTTTCCACCGCCACGCACAAGAAGCGATAAGGCAGACACCATTGCGTGCAGACTCTGAGAAGTGAGTTCAGCTCTGGCTGAAAGACTTCTAAACTTGTGTGTGTGGCCTCGACAAGAAGAAGTTCCACTCCCTGACACACATCGGGGGGCAATTTACAGAGGGGCCGATTAACATAGAAACATAGAAATTAGGTGCAGGAGTAGGCCATTCGGCCCTTCGAGCCTGCACCGCCATTCAATATGATCATGGCTGATCATCCAACTCAGTATCCCGTACCCGCCTTCTCTCCATACCCTCTGATCCCCTTAGCCACAAGGGCCACATCTAACTCCCTCTTAAATATAGCCAATAAACTGGCCTCGACTACCCTCTGTGGCAGAGAGTTCCAGAGATTCACCACTCTCTGTGTGAAAAAAGTTCTTCTCATCTCGGTTTTAAAGGATTTCCCCCTTATCCTTAAGCTGTGACCCCTTGTCCTGGACTTCCCCAACATCGGGAGCAATCTTCCTGCATCTAGCCTGTCCAACCCCTTAAGAATTTTGTAAGTTTCTATAAGATCCCCTCTCAATCTCCTAAATTCTAGAGAGTATAAACCAAGTCTATCCAGTCTTTCTTCATAAGACAGTCCTGACATCCCAGGAATCAGTCTGGTGAACCTTCTCTGCACTCCCTCTATGGCAATAATGTCCTTCCTCAGATTTGGAGACCAAAACTGTACGCAATACTCCAGAGTCCAGAAACAGGGGCCACAGATTAACCGACAAACCTACACATCTTTGGGATTTGGTAGGAATCCGGAACGCCCGAAGAAAACCCACGCAGGTCACGGGGAGAACGTGCAAACTCCACATACACACACACACGCACACACACGGAGACAGACAGGAACCGTCTGTACATCTGTGGAGTGTTTGAGGAAACCGGAGCACCCGGAGAAAACCCACGCAGGTCACGGGGAGAACGTGCAAACACCGTACAGACAGCGCCCGTAGTCAGGATGGAACCCGGGTCTCTGGCGCTGTGAGGCAGCAGCTCTACCCGCTGCACCACCGTGCTGCCCAAAATGGGACAATTCAGAGTGCAGATTATAATTCTCAGCGTGTCATCGTTCCATTGCCGGGACATAAGACCTTTGCTACACACAGCTCACGTTTCACTGCATCTTTTAATAGCCTGCACTGTGAGCATCGCCTGTATATCAGCATGTTCAATCCCGTCATTAATCCATTCTTTCCTCTTCTGGATGCCACCGCAGCCAAAGCTGGTCCCAGGCCCAGATATATCATTGGCTCAACATCGAAAACCAACTGGGCGTCACGGTGGCACAGCGGGTAGAGCTGCTGCCTCACAGCGCCAGAGACCCGGGTTCCATCCTGACCACGGGTGCTGTCTGTACGGAGTTTGCACGTTCTCCCCGTGACCTGCGTGGGTTTTCTCCGGGTGCTCCAGTTTCCTCAAACACTCCAAAGACGTGCAGGCTGTTGTGAACAGTTGTAACTTGCCCCCTAGTGTGTGTGTGATAGTGTTAGTGTGCGGGGATCGCTGGTCGGCACGGGCTCGGTGGGCCGAAGGGCCTGTTTCTCTAAACTCTGCTAAACTAAATCCCCTGCTGCGCACAATTCACAAAGAGAGAGTTTTGGAACTAACAAGGTGGACAAAAATGCTGGAGAAACTCAGCGGGTGAGGCAGCATCTATGACGTCTCAACCTGAAACGTCACACATTCCTTCTCTCCAGAGATGCTGCCTGTCCCGTTGAGTTACTCCAGCATTTTGTGTCTATCTTCGGTTTAAATCAGCATCTGCAGTTCCTTCCTACACATAAACTAAACTGAAGTGTACTGAACCCAGCACACTGAGGGGATCTTATTCAAACATATAAGATTATTAAGGGGTTGGACACGCTAGAGGCAGGAAGCATGTTCCCGATGTTGGGGGAGTCCAGAAACAGGGGCCACAGTTTAAAAATAAGGGGTAAGCCATAACGGAGATGAAGAAACACTTTTTCTCACAGAGAGTGGTGAGTCTGTGGAATTCTCTGCCTCAGAGGGCGGTGGAGACCAGTTCTCTGGATGCTTTCAAGAGAGAGCTAGATAGGGCTCTTAAATATAGCGGAGTCGGGGGATATGGGGAGAAGGCAGGAACGGGGTACTGATTGGGGATGATCAGCCATGATCACATTGAATGGCGGTGCTGGCTCGAAGGGCCGAATGGCCTACTCCTGCACCTACTGTCTATTGTCTATCTGTAGAGAACATGGATAGGTGACGTTTCACAGAGTGCTGGAGTAACTCAGCGGGTCAGGCAGCATCTGTGGAGAACATGGATAGGTGATGTTTCACAGAGTGCTGGAGTAACTCAGCGGGTGCAGCAGCATCTATGGAGCTAAGGAAATAGGCAACGTTTCGGGTCGAAACCCTTCCGGGTTTCGGCCCGAAACGTTGCCTATTTCCAGAAGGGTTTCGGCTCAAACGTTGCCTATTTCCTTCATTCCATAGATGCTGCTGCACCATAACTCAGCGGGCCAGGCAGCATCTGTGGAGAACATGGATAGGTGACGTTTCACAGAGTGCTGGAGTAACTCAGCGGGTCAGGCAGCATCTGTGGAGAACATGGATAGGTGACGTTTCACAGAGTGCTGGAGTAACTCAGCGGGTCAGGCAGCATCTGTGGAGAACATGGATAGGTGACGTTTCACAGAGTGCTGGAGTAACTCAGCACACGCATGATCGCTGAGCCTCCTGGCCTAATCGGGCGTGGGATTCACCACATCCTCTTCCAAGGACTATGAGCTCCTGGGTCAGCGTTTTATCCAGCTGACTGCTCCATGCAGGAACCAACACTCGCATAACCTCAGCACAACAGAACAGTGGCCACAATGCGTGTGTTGAAGATTTCCTCTGCCTGCAACGCCTCTACTTCGAGAGCTCACCGACGTCCACAGACGTGCCATAGAAAGCTTGGTTTGGGAACGATACAATATGATGGGACTTTATTTATCCCAGGGGGAAAATTCATCTTCCAATCTACCATGGAACAGCAGAGAATTGTGGACGCAGCCCAGACCATCACACAAACCAACCTCCCTTCCGTCTGAAGAAGGGTTACGGCCCGAAACGTCACCTATTTCCTTCGCTCCATAGATGCTGCTGCACCCGCTGAGTTTCTCCAGCTATTTTGTGTCCCTTCCACAGACTCCATCTACACCTCACGCTGCCTCGGCAAGGCCAGCAGCATCATCAAGGACCAGTCTCACCCCCCGGTCACTCCCTCTTCTCCCCTCTCCCATCGGGCAAGAGGTACAGAAGTGTGAAAAGGAACGCACACCTCCAGATTCAGGGACAGTTTCTTCCCGGCTGTTATCAGGCAACTGAACCATCCTACCACAACTAGAGAGCGGTCCTGAACTACTATCTACCACATTGGAGACCCTCGGACTATCTTTACACTTTACCATGGAGATGCACCTGTAAGCAGGCCTTTCGGCCTACGCAGACCAGCTCCGGTTTCCTCCCACACTCCAAAGACGTGCGGGTTTGTAGGCTAGTTGGCTTTGGCATAATTGTAAATTGTCCCTGGTGTGTGTAGGATAGTGTTAGTGTATGGGGATCGGTGGTACGGCACGGACTTGGTGGGCTGAAGGGCCTGTTTCCGCGCTGTATCTAAAATTTAATGTCTAAAGACTCTATAAGGCAAATTATTTTTACTAGGATAGCCTTGCTTTGTTGGAACACTTCCTGCTCCAAGACATGGCTGCAGATATTAAAGTTCATGAATGATTAGAGGAGATTTAGGCCATTTGGCCCATCAAGTCTACTCCACCATTCAATCATGGCTGATCTATCTCTCCCTCTCAACCCCATTCTCCTGCCTTCTCCCCATAACCCCCGACACCTGTACTAATCAAGAATCTATCTATCTCTGCTTTAAAAATATCCACTGAGTTGTGGCCTCCACAGCCGTCTGTGGCAATGAATTCCACAGATTCACCACCCTCTGACGAAATAAATTCCTCCTCCTCTCCTTTCTAAAGGAACGTCCTTTAATTCTGAGGCTGTGCCCTCTGGTCCTAGACTCTCCCACTAGTGGAAACATCCTCTCCACATCCACTCTATCCAGGTCTCCACAGCCGTCTGTGGCAATGAAACCCACAGATTCACCACCCTCTGACCAACAGAAGAGATGGCTGGATATTTGGGTGGAAGTTTACACTGGGCATCTGGGATTGTCGATTGCAATCAGATCCATGCTGAATGTATTAAACGGGATCGCATGTCATGAGAGGCCCAGAGGCCTACTACTAATTAACAACTAAATGGGAATTTTATCTACTGGTATCTTTTGTCAAATTTGTATTTGCTGATCTGTGTGTCTGTGTTAATCTGTGAACGAGTGATTAAACTCAGCCCACACAGCCTGAGATACAACCGCTCTGAACAGAATAATTAGTTTCCTCTTCCTTGATTCCTCAGGAAGCAAAATAAAATACTTGCCAATTCTATGTGTAGTATTACGTGGAGTTGTGGCCGCCACCATTACAGGAAGTTGTGGGGGCTTTGGAGACAATGCAGAGTGTGTTTACCAGAATGATGCCCGGGTGAGACCACCTGCAACGACTGCTTGGGTCCTTGGATGGAGTCGAGGGGGGAGGTGTAGCATTTCCTGCGGTTGCAAGGGAAAGTCCCAGGGGAGGGGGTGGTTTGGGTGGGAGGGGACGAATTGACCAGGGAGTTACATCGGTGAGACCAAGCGTAGGCTTGGCGATCGCTTTGCCCAACACCTCCGCTCGGTTCGCAATAACCAACCTGATCTCCCGGTGGCTCAGCACTTCAACTCCCCCTCCCATTCCCAATCCGACCTTTCTGTCCTGGGCCTCCTCCATGGCCAGAGTGAGTCCCACCACAAATTGGAGGAGCAGCACCTCATATTTCGCTTGGGTAGTTTACACCCCAGCTGTATGAACATTGACTTCTCCAATTTCAGGTAGTCCCTGCTTTCTCCCTCCTTCCCCTCCCCTTCCCAGCTCCCCCACAGCCCACTGTCTCCGCCTCTTCCTTTCTTCTTCCCGCCCCCCCAACCCCCACATCAATCTGAAGAAGGGTCTCGACCCGAAACGTCGCCTATTTCCTTCGCTCCATAGATGCTGCCTCACCCGCTGAGTTCCTCCAGCTTTTTTGTCTACCCGGATTAGAGGCTATTTTGAAGATAGACACAAAAAGCTGGAGTAACTCAGCGGGTCAAGCAGCATCTCTGGAGCGAAGGAATGGGTGACGTTTTGTGTTAATAAATGTTAGCTACAGGGAGAGGTTGGTCAGGTCTACAGGCTATCCAGAACATGTCAGATTATACCACACATATATACAATCAAGTCAAACTTGTGCAATAGGTAGAGAAAAGGGATCTAGGTTAAAAATTTATATTGTCACGTGTAACGAGGTACAGTGAAAAGCTTTGTTCTGCGAGCTTTCCAATCAGATAATACCAGACATAGATACAATCAGGTCCAACTCCAGTCCAACAGGTAGAGCAAAGGGGAAGATACAGAGTGCAGAATATAGTTCTCAGCATTGTAACGCATCAGTTCCACAGACAAAGTCCAATGACCGCAATGGGGTAGAGGTGAATCGGACAGCACCCTAGCTTATGGAAGGGCCGTTCAGAAGCCTGATAACAGAGGGGAAGAAGCTGTTCCTGAGTCTGGTGGTGCGCGCTTTCAAGCTTCTGTACCTTCTGCCGGACGGGAGCGGGGAGAAGAAGGAATGACCGGGGTGGGACAGGGACAAGTCTGTGATGGTGTCGGCTGCTTTCCCGAGGCAGCGTGAAGTGTAGATGGAGTCAATGGTGGGGAGTGTGGTCTGTGTGATGGACTGGGCTACATCTACAATGGTGGGGAGTGTGGTCTGTGTGATGGACTGGGCTACATCTACAATGGTGGGGAGTGTGGTCTGTGTGATGGACTGGGCTACATCTACAATGGTGGGGAGTGTGGTCTGTGTGATGGACTGGGCTACATCTACAATGGTGGGGAGTGTGGTCTGTGTGATGGACTGGGCTACATCTACAATGGTGGGGAGTGTGGTCTGTGTGATGGACTGGGCTACATCTACAATGGTGGGGAGTGTGGTCTGTGTGATGGACTGGGCTACATCTGCAATGGTGGGGAGTGTGGTCTGTGTGATGGACTGGGCTACAGTACCCACCATAATGTTTGGGACAAAGACCCATCATTTATTTATTTTCCTCTGTAATCCACAATTTGAGATTTGTAATAGAAAAAAATCACATGTGGTTAAAGTGCACATTGTCAGATTTTAATAAAGGCCATTTTTATACATTTTGGTTTCACCATATAGAAATTACAGCAATGTTTATACATAGTCCCCCCCCATTTCAGGGCACCATAATGTTTGGGACACAGCAATGTCATGTAAATGAAAGTAGTCATGTTTAGTATTTTGTTGCATATCCTTTGCATGCAATGACTGCTTGAAGTCTGCGATTCATGGACATCACCAGTTGCTGGGTGTCTTCTCTGGTGATGCTCTGCCAGGCCTGTATTGCAGCCATCTTTAGCTTCTGCTTGTTTTGGGGGCTAGTCCCCTTCAGTTTTCTCTTCAGCATATAAAAGGCATGCTCAATTGGGTTCAGATCAGGTGATTGACTTGGCCACTCAAGAATTGACCATTTTTTAGCTTTTGAAAAACTCCTTTGTTGCTTTAGCAGCGGGTTTGGGATCATTGTCTTGCTGTAGAATGAACCGCCGGCCAATGAGTTTTGAGGCATTTGTTTGAACTTGAGCAGATAGGATGTGTCTATACACTTCAGAATTCATCATGCTACTACCATCAGCAGTTGTATCATCAATGAAGATAAGTGAGCCAGTACCTTCAGCAGCCATACATGCCCAGGCCATAACACCCCCACCACCGTGTTTCACAGATGAGGTGGTATGCTTTGGATCTTGGGCAGTTCCTTCTCTCCTCCATACATTGCTCTTGCCATCACTCTGATATAAGTTAATCTTCGTCTCATCTGTCCACAAGACCTTTTTCCAGAACTGTGGTTGCTCTTTTAAGTACTTCTTGGCAAACTGTAACCTGGCCATCCTATTTATGCGACTAACCAGTGGTTTGCATCTTGCAGTGTAGCCTCTGTATTTCTGTTCATGAAGTCTTCTGCGGACAGTGGTCATTGACAAATCCACACCCGACTCCTGAAGAGTGTTTCTGATCTGTGGGACAGGGGTGAGTCGGGCTGAAGGGCCTCTTTCCGTGCTGTACCAGTCGTACTCCACGCAACAGGGCGACAGGCACAAAAAGCTGGAGTAACTCAGCGGGACCGGCAGCGTCTCTGGAGAGAAGGAATGGGTGACGTTTCGGGTCGAGACCCTTCTGCAGAATGGGGCGGTCGAGGAAGTCCGTGAAACGCATGAAATGCGACGCAGTGTGTTATATGCACTTGCAACTTTCTGCAGCAAACGGCATTTTGCGATATTTCCAGCTATTACTGAAAAGCCTTTGTAATTATGCAAATGAGGCTAAATTACCACCACTTTCACCACTGTGCAGAACCAATGTTTCTTCAGGATAAGAATTATCTTTTCAAAGCAAAAGTTCTCTGTTAATTATTTTTCTCTCTATATGCAAATTGGTTTTGTGTGAAAAAAGGTTTGTACGTAAAGTGCACCAATTCCGTTTCTGCAAATGCTTCGACTTTCACAAAGATAGCAGCGCGATGGAATAATGCTTTTATATTTCATTCAGACACAGAAAAACTTAAATACCCAGTAATATGCATTTTAATTTATCGTAAGCAGTAGTTGCTGAGATATGACATGTTGCAAGGCATGGATTTTCAATTGGAGCCAATTATTGCAAATTATATTCTCAGCTCATAGCACGCTGGCCCGGTTCAGTAACTTGAACGGCCACACTACTGAGGGGTGAACACTGGCCGGTCCATCACAGTACTGACCTCCCCCCCCCACCATCAAAGGTCCATCACAGTACTGACCTCCCCACCATCGAAGGGATCTACAGGAGGCACTGCCTTAAAAAGGCAGCCAGCATCATCAGAGACCCACACCACCCTGGCCACGCTCTCATCTCGCTGCTACCTTGGGGAAGAAGGCACAGGAACCTGAAAACCGTGACCTCCAGGTTCAAGAACAGCTTCTTCCCAACAACCATCAGGCTCTTGAACTCTGCACAACACTGACCTCAGCGACTGTGATTATTAATGAATTGAATTACTGTTCATTAGTGATGATCTGTGTGTATTTGTGTTCACAAGCCTGTTAAGCTGCTGCTCATAAGAGTTTCATTGCCGTGAGAGGAATAGTTGCAGTCGATGTACAGACACTTGGATACATGGATCGGGGAGGTTTGGAGGGATATGGGCCAAACGCAGGCAGGTGGGACTAGTGTAGATGGGATAGACGCAAAAAGCTGCAGTAACTCAGCGGGACAGGCAGCATCTGTGCAGGGAAGGAAATAGGCAACGTTTCGGGCCGAAACCCTTCTGGAAATCGGCAAATTTGAGGGCCGAAACCCTTCTGGAAATAGGCAAATTTTCGGGCCAAAATCCTTCTGGAAATAGACGACGTTTCGGGCCGAAACCCTTCCGGGTTTCGGCCCGAAACGTTGCCTATTTCCTTCGCTCCATAGATGCTGCTGCACCCGCTGAGTTTCTCCAGCACTTTTGCCTACCTTCGATTTTCCAGCATCTGCAGTTCCTTCTTAAGCATCTGTGGAGAGAAGGAAAGGGCGACGTTTCGGGACGAGACCCTTCTTCAGACCGGTCAGGGACAAGGGAAATGAGAGATATAGACGGTGATGTGGAGAGATAAAGATCGATGAATGAAAGACGTGTAAAAATTAACGATGATAAAAGAAACAGGACATTGTTGGGATTAAGGAGAATTAGAGTAGATCGTTGTTAGCTGGGAGAAGTTAACAACAAAGCAAAGAGGTAAAACATATGTTTAAGAAGGAACTGCAGATGCTGGAAAATCGAAGGTAGACAAAAATGTTGGAGAAACTCAGCGGGTGCAGCAGCATCTATGGAGCGAAGGAGATAGGCAACGTTTCTGGCCGAAACCCTTCTTCAAAATAAATATCGTGATTTGAAGAAGGGTCTCGACCCAAAACGTCGCCTATTGCTTCTCTCCAGAGATGCTGCCTGTCCCGCTGAGTTACTCCAGCATTTTGTGTCTACCTAGTGATTGGAAGAAGGGTTTCAACCCGAAACGTCGCCTATTTCCTTCGCTCCATAGATGCTGCTGCACCCGCTGAGTTTCTCCAGCATTTTGTGTCTACCTAGTGATTGGCCATGTTGGTCGGCATGGACTCGGTGGGCCGAAGGGACTATTTCCACGCTGTATGTCCCTCTAAAACTAAAACTAAACTTCCTCCGCTTTATACCCGATGGAATTTACAGTACAGCTTTCTCAAAATGTGCGCAGAGGATCACCGCTGTAGTGATTCCCATTTGATCTTTTGATTGGAATCTGCGAACGTGCCTCTCGCTGTGAGTCGACCATTAGCCGAGAGACGCCTTTGGAGCGAGTGGCAGCTCTGGCGAGGGGGAGCGGGGAGGGGGACAAACGTCAATCACTTATCTGTCCACCGCAAGGCTGCAAAATCAATTTGAGTCGCTGCTGCCATCGGCCCGAGATACAGATGGAGCTGCACGCGGTCTGACCATCGCAAGGGATAGCGAGGGGGAGTCAAGTACGCAGGCCGCATATTGCCAATCTCACGCATGTAAATTGCTTTCTCGATTCCGCCAGAAAGAATATTGTAGATCGGCAATTTCAATCAGAGCACGGAGGGAACGAACAAACGTCACACACATCAGCGGCAGGTTTCTGACACCTGCCACCAAGCTGTGACCGCTGGTGAAATATAATATCATTTCAATACGTTATTCTTCTCGCCCACTTGTACTGTGATTGTAAGATACAAAAAGGCAGAAAAATGCTGGAGTAACTCAGCGGGTCAGGCAGCATCTGTGGAGAACATGGATAGGTGACGTTTCACAGAGTGCTGGAGTAACTCAGCGGGTCAGGCAGCATCTGTGGAGAACATGGATAGGTGACGTTTCACAGAGTGCTGGAGTAACTCAGCGGGTGCAGCAGCATCTATGGAGCTAAGGAAATAGGCAACGTTTCGGGTCGAAACCCTTCCGGGTTTCGCCCGAAACGTTGCCTATTTCCAGAAGGGTTTCGGCCCAAAACGTTGCCTATTTCCTTCACTCCATAGATGCTGCTGCACCATAACTCAGCGGGCCAGGCAGCATCTGTGGAGAACATGGATAGGTGACGTTACACAGAGTGCTGGAGTAACTCAGCAGGTCAGGCAGCATCTGTGGAGAACATGGATAGGTGACGTTTCACAGAGAATCTATCTATCTCTGCCTTAAAAATATCCACTGACTTGTGGCCTCCACAGCCGTCTGTGGCAATGAATTCCACAGATTCACCACCCTCCGGCTGAAGAAATTCCTCCTCATCTCTTTCCTAAAAGGACGTCCTTTAGTGGTGAGGGGGAGGGCTGTGGTCCTGGTGATGGGACAGGTCTTGACAGAACGAGGCCGATTATTCTCCAGACGGCCGCATCTCCGAGCCAGGCAAGATGTGAATCACATGGAGACCAGAACAACACAGAGACAGGCTCCCACCCACCCACCCAGACACAATCAAGGGACATGGGGAGAAAGCAGGAACGGAGCACTGATTTTGGATGAACAGCCGTGATCTTATTGAAACATAGAAACAGAGACAATAGGTGCAGGAGTAGGCCATTCGGCCCATCGAGCCAGCACTGCCATTCAATGTGATCATGGCTGATCATCCACAATCAGTACCCCGTTCCTGCCTTCTCCCCATATCCCCTGACTCCGTTAGCCCTAAGAGCTAAATCTAACTCTCTCTTGATAACACTTTTTCACACAGAGAGTGGTGAGTCTGTGGGATTCTCTGCCTCAGAGGGTGGTGGAGGCCGGTTCTCTGGATGCCTTCAAGAGAGAGCTAGATACGGCTCTTAAAGATAGCGGAGTCAGGGGATATGGGGAGAAGGCAGGAACGGGGTACTGATTGGGGATGATCAGCCATGATCATAATGAATGGCGGTGCTGGCTCGAAGGGCCGAATGGCCTACTCCTGCACCTATTGTCTGTTTCTAACGTAGCACAGGCCCTTCGGCCCACAACGTCCGTGCTAGACGTGATTTTAGTTTTGGTTTGTGCGGAGATACCCGGGCGCTGTGAGGCAGCAACTCTACCGTTGAGCCGCCTGTATCGGTCGGGGCGGGCACGGTGGCGCAGCGGGTAGAGCTGCTGCCTCACGGCGCCAGAGACCCGGGTTCCATCCTGACTACGGGTGCTGTCTGTACGGAGTTTGCACGTTCTCCCCGTGACCTGCGTTGGTTTTCTCCGGGTGCTCCGGTTTCCTCCCACATTCCAAAGACGTGCGGGTTTGTAGGTTAATTGGCTTGGTGTAAATGTAAATTGTCCCCTAGTGTGTGTGTGTGTGTAGGATATTGTTAGTGTGCAGGGATCGCTGGTCGGCACGGACTTGGTGGGCCGAAGGGCCTGTTTCTATGCTGTGTATTCTAACACACATGCTCCCATGGGCAGACACACGCACATGTATAAACATGTATGAATATAAACATGCTCATACGTGACGCTATGAAGACACGAACATACATGCACACACTAATGAACACAAGCATGTTCATACCGTCATGCAATAACGCACATGCACATTCGTATGTGCCTGAATGAACATGTATGTGTGCTACAAACATACAGCATGGAAACAGGGCCCTCGTGTTCTATGTCACGCATGTAGATGGGACGTGACACACACGTGACTGCAGATTCCACACAACGGCTTGGATTTGCCTTCAAGGCCAAATGTAAACAAACGGCAGTGTTCTATTTTAAATTGAAAATGAAATGCCTTTGATTCACAGAGTCTCTTGCCCAGAGCTGGGGAATCGAGGACCAGAGGACACAGGTTCAAGGTGAAGGGGGGGAAATTTAATGGGAACTCGAGGGGTACCGTTTTCACACAAAGGGGGGTGGGTGTATGGAGTTGCCGGAGGAGGTAGTTGAGGCTGGGACTGTCCCAACATTTAAGAAACAGTTAGACAGAATGATCCTGGTTCCCGCGAGACACTGTTCTTTAAGTGCAGTGGTTGCCTTGTCAACGTGTCTTGTGGCCGCTTCACTTTCAGCCCCTGCCGTTTGCTGTCCTGTTTTAGAAATAAGTTCAGCCAGAGGGTGGTGAATCTGTGGACTTCATTACCACAGACGGCTGTGGAGGCCACAAGTCAGTGGGTATATTTAACATAGAAAATAGGTGCAGGAGTAGGCCATTCGGCCCTTCGAGCCTGCACCGCCATTCAATATGATCATGGCTGATCATCCAACTCAGTATCCTGTACCTGCCTTCTCTCCATACCCCCTGATCCCTTTAGCCACAAGGGCCACATCTAACTCCCTCTTAAATACAGCCAATGAACTGTGGCCTCAACTACCTTCTGTGGCAGAGAATTCCACAGATTCACCACTCTCTGTGTGAAAATTGTTTTCCTCATCTCGGTCCTAAAAGATTTCCCCTTTATCCTTAAACTGTGACCCCTAGTTCTGGACTTCCTCAACATCGGGAACAATCTTCCTGCATCTAGCCTGTCCAACCCCTTAAGAATTTTGTAAGTTTCTATAAGATCCCCCCTCAATCTTCTAAATTCTAGCGAGTACAAGCCGAGTCTATCCAGTCTTTCTTCATATGAAAGTCCTGACATCCTTCCCAGGAATCAGTCTGGTGAACCTTCTCTGTACTCCCTCTATGGCAAGAATGTCTTTCCTCAGATTAGGAGACCAAAACTGTACGCAATACTCCAGTTGTAGTCTCACCAAGACCCTAAGGCAGAGATAGATAGATTCTTGATTAGTGCGGGTGTCAGAGGTTATGGGGAGAAGGCAGGAGAATGGTGTTGAGAGGGAGAGATAGATCAGCCATGATTGAATGGTGGAGTAGACCTGATGGGCCAAATGGCCTAATTCTGCTCCTATCACTTATGAACATGAATTGGCTCACGTTGAATCTCTGCGAACCGCTCTCTTCCCTGCAGGCTGTTTTATGATCAGAACTGAGTGGGTGATGAGTTTATAAGATTTGTCTGTTATTAATAACTCCGGCATTAGTAACCAACAGTTCATCCCGGGTATTTTATAGAGTTCAGTTTAGTTCAGTGATACAGGCCCTTCGGCCCACCGAGTCCGTGCCGACCAGCGATCCCCGCACACTAACACTATCCTACACACTCTAGGGACAAGTTACATTTATGCCAAGCCAATGAACCTACAAACCTGCAGGTCTTTGGAGTGTGGGAGGAAACCGGAGCACCCGGAGAAAACCCACGCAGGTCACGGGGACAACGTGGAAACACCGTACAGACAGCGCCTGTAGTCTGGATCGAACCCGGGTCTCTGGCGCTGTGAGGCAGCAGCTCTACCCACTGCACCGCCGTGCGATGGCCAAACCTTTACCTCTAACACAAGCCCAGGGAACCTCCTGATGAATCTCTTCTCCCCCCTTTCCAACGGAAGGACATCAGTCTGAAGAAGGGTCTCGACCCGAAACGTCACCCATGCCTTCTCTCCACAGACGCTGCCTGTCCCGCTGAGTTCCTCCAGCACTTTGTGTCTGTCTTCGATTTAAACCAGCGTCTGCAGTTCTATCCGACACAGGCAGTTTACAACGTTGGCCCAGCTCGGCCTCAAGGGACACGTTGTGGAAATCGTTCAAGTTCCCAGGCTTTATCCGTGACGTTTCACCCCTCCCCCTCCTCCCCCTCCCCCTCCCCCTCCTCCCCCAGCGTTGGAGAAATGTCTGGTAAACGTTGAAGAGTCCAGAACCAGAGATGACAGAATGAACGATGTGCCTTTAGTTTACAGATACAGACAATAGACAACAGGTGCAGGAGTAGGCCATTCGGCCCTTCAAGCCAGCACCGCCATTCAATGTGATCATGGCTGATCATCCCCAATCAGTACCCCGTTCCTGCCTTCTCCCCATATCCCCTGACTCCGCTATCTTTAAGAGCCCTATCTAGCTCTCTCTTGAAAGTATCCAGAGAACCGGCCTCCACCACCCTCTGAGGCAGAGAATTCCAGACTCACAACTCTCTGTGTGAAAAGGTGTTTCCTCGTCTCCGTTCGAAATGGCTTTACCCCTTATTCTTAAATATATAGCGCGGAAACTTGCTCACAATTTGTATTCGTTTTAGTTTAGTTTTGGGATGCAGCGTGGAATCAGGCCCTTCGGCCCATCGAGTCCGCGCCGACCAGCGATCCCCGCACACTAGCACTATCCTACACACACACACACACACACACACAAGGGAGAGTTTACAATGTTGGGTGTAAGGCAGCATCTGCAGTTCCTACACAAGCAGAGCTGCCTACCGTAACTCCAAGTGTGGCCTTCACCAACTACTTCCACTCAGCGTTGGATATTCACACAGTCGCTCCATTCATTGGGCTTTCCCAGAGACGTTTGTCAGAGTATATCAGGTTTCGCTCAAAGTTGGAACGGCGAGCAGGAAACCTCCAGGTTTTACAACCACCCCCCACCTCCTCCCCTCCCCCCCCCAGACACTGAGCCATGTTGTGCTTTAACATGGACTGAGTGGATGTGGAGAGGATGTTTCCGCTCGTGGGAGAGTCTAGGACTAGAGGGCACAGCCTCCAAATTAAAGGACGTACCTTTTGGAAGGAGATGAGGTGAAACACAGTGAGAGAAGCCACCCACTGTTACAGACTTACAGTCAATGTCACTACAACGTTCTAACCCAGTCAGGACCCGCTGGTACAAAGCGCATATCATAGAGTCAAACTTACAACATGGATCGATTGATCACCAATCAGAAATTCATAGAGTGATACAGCGCGGAAACAGGCCCTTCGGCCCAACTTCCCCATACCGGCCAACATGCCCCATCCACCTGCCTGCGTTTGGTCCATATCCCTCTAAACCTGTCCTATCCGTGTAGCAGGATGGATCTTACTGCATCCGACAGCATTCAACCTTGGAGCGCAGGAGGATGAGGGGTGATCTTATAGAGGTGTACAAAATCATGAGAGGAATAGATCGGGTAGACGCACAGAGTCTCTTGCCCAGAGTAGGGGAATCGAGGACCAGAGGACATGGGTTTAAGGTGAAGAGGAAAAGATTTAATAGGAATCCGAGGGGTAACCTTTTCCACACAGAGGGTGGTGGGTGTATGGAACGAGCTGCCGGAGGAGGTAGTTGAGGCTGGGATTGCACCAATGTTTAGAAACAGTTAGACAGGTACATGGAGAGGACTGGTTTGGAGGGATATGGGCCAAACGCAGGCAGGTGGGACTAGTATAGATTGTTGCAGGGAGATTAAATGATGTGTAGATAGGGTAGACAATCAGAACCTTTTTCCCAGGACAGAAATGTCAAATACAAGCGGACACAGCTTTATGGTGAGAGGGGCAAAGTCTAATGAAAATATTTGGGGCATGTTCTTCACAGGGGGGGGGGGGGGGGGGAGGTAAGAGACAGGCAGACATTGTGGGCTAAAGATAGAATCCGAAACGTCACCTATCCATGTTCTCCACAGATGCTGCCTGACCCGCTGAGTTACTCCAGCACTCTGTGAAACGTCACCTATCCATGTTCTATGTTCCATGTTCTACCTGGGTGGGTATGGACAGGATGGGCCGAAGGGCCTGTTTCCCACCTGTACGTCTCTGACTCTAATCGTTGCCCACTCACCTGAACAAGAAGTTCCAGCTTCCTGTCGTCCAGAAGGTGTACCTGACACCGCCGGCCTTCGGACATCTGCAAGAGAACACAAACCGCCATGAGACACAACGCCAGCAAGTCCCCTCACACACGCCCTCTCACCCCCAGCGCTGACCTCCGACCCACCGATGACCCCCGACCCCACCGCGGACCCCTGACCCCAACACTGACCTCTGTCCCACCGCTGACCTCTGACCCCAACACTGACCTCTGACCCCCCCACCCCCACCACAGACCTCTGACCCCGCCAACCTTCGCATTAACACTAGCCTGTCAGGTCCAGCCCAGTCCATCACACACACCACACTCCCCACCATTGTAGATGTAGCCCAGTCCATCACACAGACCACACTCCCCACCATTGTAGATGTAGCCCAGTCCATCACACAGACCACACTCCCCACCATTGTAGATGTAGCCCAGTCCATCACACACACCACACTCCCCACCATTGTAGATGTAGCCCAGTCCCACACACAGACCACATTCCCCACCATTGTAGATGTGGCCCAGTCCCACACACACACCACACTCCCCACCATTGTAGATGTGGCCCAGTCCATCACACAGACCACACTCCCCACCATTGTAGATGTAGCCCAGTCCCACACACAGACCACATTCCCCACCATTGTAGATGTGGCCCAGTCCCACACACACACCACACTCCCCACCATTGTAGATGTGGCCCAGTCCATCACACACAGACCACACTCCCCACCATTGTAGATGTAGCCCAGTCCCACACACAGACCACATTCCCCACCATTGTAGATGTGGCCCAGTCCCACACACACACCACACTCCCCACCATTGTAGATGTGGCCCAGTCCATCACACACAGACCACACTCCCCACCATTGTAGATGTAGCCCAGTCCCACACACAGACCACACTCCCCACCATTGTAGATGTAGCCCAGTCCATCACACAGACCACACTCCCCACCATTGTAGATGTAGCCCAGTCCATCACACAGACCACACTCCCCACCATTGTAGATGTAGCCCAGTCCATCACACAGACCACACTCCCCACCATTGTAGATGTAGCCCAGTCCATCACACAGACCACACTCCCCACCATTGTAGATGTAGCCCAGTCCATCACACAGACCACACTCCCCACCATTGTAGATGTAGCCCAGTCCCTCACACAGACCACACTCCCCACCATTGTAGATGTAGCCCAGTCCATCACACAGACCACACTCCCCACCATTGTAGATGTAGCCCAGTCCATCACACAGACCACACTCCCCACCATTGTAGATGTAGCCCAGTCCATCACACAGACCACACTCCCCACCATTGTAGATGTAGCCCAGTCCATCACACAGACCACACTCCCCACCATTGTAGATGTAGCCCAGTCCATCACACAGACCACACTCCCCACCATTGTAGATGTAGCCCAGTCCATCACACACACCACACTCCCCACCATTGTAGATGTAGCCCAGTCCATCACACAGACCACACTCCCCACCATTGTAGATGTAGCCCAGTCCATCACACAGACCACACTCCCCACCATCGACTCCATCTACACTTCACGCAACCACAGCATCGTCTCTACTTCCTGAGAAGGATGAGGAAGTTCCGCTTGTCCCCAACAACTCTCACCAACTTCTACAGATGCGCCGTAGATCGGACTTTACTGGCTTTACCTTGCACTAAACATTATTCCCTTTATCCTGTATCTGTACACTGTGGACGGCTCGATTGTAATCATGTATTGTCTTTCCGCTGACTGGTTAGCACGCAACAAAAAGCTTTTCACTGTACCTCGGTACATGTGACAATAAACTAGACTGGACTAAACTGAAACTGAGCTACGATGGCCAACCAGCATGGTCTGGATGAAACACAAGCCGGTGGGGAACCGCAAATACCTTAGATCGTTCCGGAACAAATCACTTGGGAATACGTCAAGGCTTTAACCTCGGGTTATAAAGTATCCTGTACGAGGCAGGCGGCTATCACAGGCCGAGACTGAAGAATATAAAACATACACTTTGCTCCCATAACTGTGGTTATCTGTACAAAGGTTGTTTAGAGACACAGCGCGGAAACAGGCCCTTCGGCCCACTGAAGCGGGTCAGGCAGCATCTGTGGAGAACATGGATAGGTGACGTTTCACAGAGTGCTGGAGTAACTCTGTGAAACGTCACCTATCCATGTTCTCCACAGATGCTGCCTGACCCGCTGAGTTACTCCAGCACTCTGTGAAACGTCACCTATCCATGTTCTCCACAGATGCTGCCTGACCCGCTGAGTTACTCCAGCACTCTGTGAAACATCACCTATCCATGTTCTCCACAGATGCTGCCTGACCCGCTGAGTTACTCCAGCACTCTGTGAAACATCACCTATCCATGTTCTCCACAGATGCTGCCTGACCCGCTGAGTTATGGTGCAGCAGCATCTATGGAGCGAAGGAAATAGGCAACGTTTCGGGCCGAAACCCTTCCGGAAATAGGCAACGTTTCGGGCCGAAACCCGGAAGGGTTTCGACCCGAAACGTTGCCTATTTCCTTAGCTCCATAGATGCTGCTGCACCCGCTGAGTTACTCCAGCACTCTGTGAAACGTCACCTATCCATGTTCTCCACAGATGCTGCCTGACCCGCTGAGTTACTCCAGCACTCTGTGAAACGTCACCTATCCATGTTCTCCACAGATGCTGCCTGACCCGCTGAGTTACTCCAGCACTCTGAATCCGTGCCGACCAGCGATCCCGTTACTCGTTACACAAAGGGTGGTGGGCGTACGGAACGAGCTGCCGGAGGAGGTAGTTGACTAGAGCAGGTACTATAAGAACATTTCATAGATGTTTCGACAGGTACCTCGATAGGAAGAGGTTTAGAGGGATATGGGCCAAACGCGGGCATTTGGGACTGGTGCAGATGGGGCATGTTGGTCAGCATGGTCTAGTTGGGCCGAAGGGCCTGTTCCGTGTTGAATGACTCTTTTACTAAAGAAGGCCAACTTTGTTCCAGCAACCATGGTTGTCGAGAGAAATCTTTTAATTCACACCCACCCCAGAGTATCTTTAGACTCTAGAGTCTCGAGATACAGCGTGGAAACAGGCCCTTCGGCCCACCGAGTCCGTGCCGACCAGCGATCCCCGCACACTAACACTATCCCACACACACTGGGGACAATTTACATTTATACCAAAGCCAATTAACCTACAAACCCGCACGTCTCTGGAGTGTGGGAGGAAACCGGAGCACCCGGAGAAAACCCACGCAGGTCACGGGGAGAACGTGCAAACTCCGTACAGACAGCGCCCGTAATCAGGATGGAACCCGGGTCTCTGGCGCTGTGAGGCAGCAGCTCTACCCGCTGCGCCAGCGTGCCACTACTAAGATAGGAACGTTATACACCAAGTAACATGGATTGTGTGGGAAGGAACTGCAGATGCCGGTTTAAACCGAAGGTAGACACGAGATGCTGGAGTAACTCAGCGGGGCAGGCAGCATCTGTGGAGAGAAGGAATGGGTGGCGTTCAGACTGGTCAGAAACACGGACTGTCGGTTTGAGCTTTGATGATGGGGCGTCAGTGAGATTTGTGAAGTGAGGGCGTCGCAGACAGTCCAGACCGCAGCTCAAATATATCACAAGCTGCACTCAAATACTCCAGCTAAATATTTACTCAGCGCTTTTAGGAAAGTGTTCAGTCTGAGGCTAGACAGCATGTTTACACAGAGATAGTTGTGATACAGGAGGCAGCCAGCATCACCGGAGACTCACGTTACCCTGGCCACCCTCTCATCTCATTGCCATCTGAGTGTGCTACAGTGTGGAAACAGGCCCTTCGGCCCAACTTGTCCATAC
>NC_045976.1:42438777-42469716 GCF_010909765.2 Amblyraja radiata
CGAAACCCTTCTGGGTTTCGGCCCGAAACGTTGCCTATTTCCTTCGCTCCGTAAATGCTGCTGCACCCGCTGAGTTACTCCAGCTTGTGCATTTCTGGGAGTCACGGCTTGCTAGTTTCTCAGCACACAACCCAAATTCTTTGACCCCTCTGCCAAGATCTAGCGCAGTCACACGGACCCTGTGACATGTGCGTGACACAACTAAGTGAATTAGCCGCATATTTTCACAGATCACTGTGCCTGGAATGAGGGAGGGATTCTCAACTCTACAACATTTCCCACAATCTGTACATCAGCAACTCCCCACCCAATGGAACGGCTGCCAGAATGCCTGGAGACTTGCACTGCCCAATAATATCGCGGTCCCACCATTCCACTTAGACGGCATGGTCTCGGAGAGATGTACTGCCCCGGCCCAGGCCCTTCGGCCCTCCGACCTATGCTGCCTCCCTTCCGGTGACTCTACATCTACACCTCACGCTGCCTCGGCAAGGACCAGCAGCATCATCACCCACCAGTCAGGGCAAATGGAAACGAGAATACTCTGCAGAGAGTAGTGCGTTCGGCCCAACGCACTATGGGAACTACACTCGCAGGAACAGCAAGAACTGTACATCAGGAGGTGCAGATCCAGATCATGGGAGACCCCCTTCCACCCCAGCAACAGACTGTTCCAGCTGCTACGGTCAGGCAAACGCCTCCGTTGCCATGCTGTGAGAACAGAGAGGATACATAGATACATAGAAAATAGGTGCAGGAGTAGAGGCCATTCGGCCCTTCGAGCCTGCACCATTCAATATGATCATGGCTGATCATCCAACTCAGTATCCTGTACCTGCCTTCTCTCCATACCCCCTGATCCCTTTAGCCACAAGGGCCACATCTAACTCCCTCTTAAATATAGCCAATGAACTGTGGCCTCAACTACCTTCTGTGGCAGAGAATTCCACAGATTCACCACTCTCTGTGTAAAAAATGATTTTCTCATCTCGGTCCTAAAAGACTTCCCTCTTATCCTTAAACTGTGACCCCTTGTTCTGGACTTCCCCGACATCGGGAACAATCTTCCTGCATCTAGCCTGTCCAACCCCTTAAGAATTTTGTAAGTTTCTATAAGATCCCCCCCTCAATCTCCTAAATTCTAGCGAGTACAAGCCGAGTCTATCCAGTCTTTCTTCATATGAAAGTCCTGCCATCCCAGGAATCAGCCTGGTGAACCTTCTCTGTACTCCCTCTATGGCAAGAATGTCCTTCCTCAGATTTGGAGACCAAAACTGTACGCGATACAGGATGAGAAGGAGTTTCTTCCCAGAGGCCATTCGGCCTGTAAAATCCTATCTCACCTGGGACTCACTATACTGAACCATTCTACTGGTGTGTGATGTCTTTTTAAAATTGCTGTTTTTATCCTTGTTCTTCCATCCCTCCCACAAATATGCAATATGTGAATATTCTGTTAGTAGTTTGTCCTTTTGTTTTTTTGCACAATTCACGAGCATTGCCACATTTCATTTCACTGCACATCTCGTATGTGTACATGGCGAATAGACTTGGCTTGACTTGACTTGAGGTATAGATGGTACATAAGACAAATGAATGAAAGATATGCAAAAGAAGCATCCCTTTCCCTCGGCTCTCAGCGTGAAGAAGGGTCTCGACCCGAAACGTCACCTATTCCTTTTTGTTCCACAGATGCTGCCTGTCCCACTGAGTTACTCCAACATTTTGTTTAAGAAGGAACTGCAGTTGCTGGAAAAGTTGAAGGTAGACAAAAATGCTGGAGAAACTCAGCGGGTGAGGCAGCATCTATGGAGCGAAGGAATAGACGACGTTTCGCATCGTATTAAATGCGTTTTCGACTCGCGATATATTTTGATTAACAATGGGTTTACCGAATCGTAACCCCGTTGCGGGTCGAGGAGTTGTCTTTCCGCTGACTGGTCAGCGCGCAACAAAAGCTTTTCGCTGTACCTCGCTACACCTGACAATAAACGGAACGAGGCTGGGGTGAGGTGAGCGCGGCGATTGGAACGAGGGGGCGCGAGCGGGGACGCGGAGATCGCACTCACCTGGTAGATTCCACGGGATACGCACCACGGCCGCAGGAACAGCTGCACCGCGCGCAGGTTCCCCCAGCGCCAGTTCCTCAGGACACGAGATGTCAGGTTCCAGACCAGCCCGTCCCAGTTGTACAACAAGTCCTCAAAGCTAAAGAGCACGGTGGCCATCTTGTCTGCCGCGTCTCCGCCAGAGACGATCGCTGGTCGGTGCGGATAGACTCGATGGGCCGAAGGGCCTGTTTCCGCGCTGTATGTCTAAACTAATCTGAAAAAATCTGGAGGCTGAGCCGACTTAACTCTATGCCTCCCTCAACTCTCAGGAGAGAGTTAGATTTAGCTCTTAGGGCTAACGGATACAGCTCTGATGGGCCACACACAGTTTAAGAATAAGGGGTCGGCCATTTAGGACTGAGATGAGGAAAAACGTTTTCACCCAGAGAGTGGAGAATCTGTGGAATTCTCTGCCACAGAAGGCAGTGGAGGCCGATTCACTGGATGTTTTTAGGAGACAGTTAGATTTAGCTCTTGGGGCTAACGGAATCAAGGGATATGGGGAGAAGGCAGGAACGGGGTACTGATTGTGGATGACCAGCCATGATCACATTGAATGGCGGTGCTGGCTCGAAGGGCCGAATGGCCTCTACTCCTGCACCTATTGTCTATTGTCTTCCTACGCACGACCCTGTTGTATAACGTCCGAGAAGATCGACATGAATCCACGGGCAGCAGGGTCCCAGCCTGGACTGTGGGGAGACTCACTCACACACGAGGGGCAGACATCACAAGAGAAGGGTCTCCCCTCCCCACAAGTCACCTATTCCTCCTCTCCACAGATGCTGCCCCACCCGCCGAGTTACTCCAGCATTTTCTGTCTGTCTTCAGTGTAAACCAGCGCCTGCAGTTCCTTCTGAACCACGGCAGCTGAGCGACTGTGTGAGAAGAGTAACTCGTGTAGCTGAGAGGATGGGGATCGAGGATGTGTCTCTCTCCCTGGACTGTGAGAAACACTCAGACAAGAGGCGTAGAGACCACAGGAGCAGAGTCTCCACCCCAAACATCAACGATTCCTTCTCTCGGCTCAGTTCAGCTTCAACGCTTTTTGTTGTCGATCTTCGGTTTAAACCAACATCTGCAGTTCCTCCCCAAACACCGACCTTCAGCGACAGTCTCGCAAGAGCAACTTCATGAGCTGAGACGATGGGGACGAGGGCGCGTCTCTCTCTCCCCGCTGGCAGTACACGAGGTGGTTGGACACCAGCGCGCCGACTGTCCCAGTGGTGGAACTCGAGGAGATGAAGCCGGTCTCTGAGTCTCTCACTCACTCACCAGCGCACGCCAGCGTTCGTCTCCACGGAGCGGGCGCCACCGTTCACCGCCCCCGCGCGGACTACACGACACTCTCACGCCAAGGTAGCGGGGGACGGGGTGGGTGGGGGGAGGAGAGATGGAGAGGGAGAAACGGAGAGAGATCGAGGGAGAGAGAGACGGAGAGAGAGAGACGGAGATAGAGAGAGAGAGATGGAAAGAGAGACAGAGATAGAGAGAGAGAGAGACGGAGATAGAGAGATGGAGAGAGAGAAAGAGACAGAGATAGAGAGAGAGAGATGGAGAGAGAGAGAGACGGAGAGAGAGTGAGAGAAAGAGATGGAGGAACCGGCTGAGTGTGGCCGTCCCAAAGCTGTCCTGGGAACTTGCTAATTCTGGATCCTTGTTTCCCAGCCAGCATTCCCGTCACATTTCATCTCGGGACCAGCACTGAACGGGGATTAAAACACTGATCACTGACTGTGCGGCGGTCTACGGAGTGATTTACGGCCGTTACTGCCCGACAGAGCCGCTGGGCTTGTGAGCCCCGTTCCCACAGTCTCCGTCACTCCAGGGCTGGGGTTAATCGCACTCTGCCATCGTTTATCGGCGGGCCAATCTCTCTCCTCACAACAGCCTGACGTTAACCCCTTTCCGCTGGGGCGTGAGAGTTTCCTCCACAAATTCCAACTCCCAGCGTCACAGCTGGCATCTGCTGCGCACTCCCGACCCACAGCCCACAAAGCACATCGTGGAGAGAAGGGAGGCAGAGATTGACACAGAGTGCTGGAGTAACTCAGCGGGTGCGGCTGCATCTATGGAGTGAAGGAAATAGGCAACGTTTCGGGCCGAAACCCGGAAGGGTTTCGGCCCGAAACGTTGCCTATTTCCTTCCGGGTTTCGGCCCGAAACGTTGCCTATTTCCTTCGCTCCATAGATGCTGCTGCACCCGCTGAGTTTCACCAGCACTTTTGTCCAAGGCATACTATTAGCCTCAGGACAAGTGGGCCAAACTGCAGAGACACACACATGGTTTCCAGAACGTTAGTTGTTGCATCTCTGTGGGACCGGATGTCAATTCCATCCGTCTCTCTTCTTAAAAAAAAATGTTGCTCTCGAAACTATGGGAAAGGTCGGCACTCTTCGAAAGCAAACGCTGCTTCCTGCAGTCAGAGTCTGTGCGAGATTCATCGCCCATGTAGGTAATGGAACTAAAGGTGGGCACAGAGTGCTGGAGTAACTCAGCGGGTCAGGCAGCATCTGTGGAGAACATGGATAGGTGACGTTTCACAGAGTGCTGGAGTAACTCAGCGGGTCAGGCAGCATCTGTGGAGAACATGGATAGGTGACGTTTCACAGAGTGCTGGAGTAACTCAGCGGGTCAGGCAGCATCTATGGAGCTAAGGAAATAGGCAACGTTTCGGGTCGAAACCCTTCC
Organism: Amblyraja radiata; assembly: GCF_010909765.2. Lineage (NCBI taxonomy): Eukaryota > Metazoa > Chordata > Chondrichthyes > Rajiformes > Rajidae > Amblyraja > Amblyraja radiata. Next base: position 42,443,581 of record NC_045976.1, read on the forward strand.
GGGGGTGACGTTTCGGGTCAAGACCATTTTTCAGACTGAGAGTCGGGGGAGAGGGAAACGAGAGATACAAGTCCATAAGTGATAGGAGCAGAATTAGGCCATTCGGCCCATCAAGTCTACTCCGCCATTCAATCATCCCGCTGAGCCTTAATGATTCCAAATTTGGTGATGAGAGTGAACCTCTCAAGATGGTCATGGGATGAGACACGGCGACTTAGAGCCGAGTTTACTAATTTAGAAAACCCGAGTGTAATCTGGAATTGTAGGCGGATCAACTGTTCAAACTAAGTTTCAGATCCGTTACAACCTAAGACGTTACAAAAATTTGGGTGAACTTTTTTTTAAATGAGATACAGCGCGGAAACAGGCCCTTCGGCCCACCGAGTTGCACCGACCAGCGATCCCCGCACACTAACACTATCCTACACACACTAGGGACAATTTACAGAAGCCAATTAACCTACAAACCTGCACGTCTTTGGAGTGTGGGAGGAAACCGGAGCACCCGGAGAAAACCCACTCAGGTCACGGGGAGAACGTGCAAACTCCGTACAGACAGCACCCGTAGTCGGGATGGAACCCGGGTCTCTGGCGCTGTGAGGCAGCAGCTCTACCCGCTGCGCCACCGTGCCGACCTAAATATTCAGACAAGCCAGGAATTGTAGGCAGAGGATGCCGGAGTTGCTGCCTCACAGCGCCAGAGACCCGGGTTCCATCCCGACTACGGGCGCTGTCTGTACGGAGTTTGCACGTTCTCCCCGTGACCTGCGTGGGTTTTCTCCGGGTGCTCCGGTTTCCTCCCACACTCCAAAGACGTGCGGGTTTGTAGGTTAATTGTCTTTGGTAAAGATTGTAAATTGTCCCTAGTGTGTGTAGGAGAGTGTTAGTGTGCGGGGATCGCTGGTCGGCACGGACTCGGTGGGCCGAAGGGCCTGTTTCCACACTGTATCTTTCAAGTCTAAAGTGTAGTGGAGACATCCTCTCCACACCAAGCCTTTCACTGTTCTGTATCTCTGAGATTGATGAGAATATAGAATGGGAACCGACGGGGAAATTAACTCCCGTGTCCCAACTCACTGGCCTGCCTGCCTGCTTGACCGCTCGCTCAGCTATTCTCACAGACTCATTACTGCTGCTTATCTTGAGGCCCTGAAATGTAAACAAACTAAGTGACCCTCACCAGTGGAAGTTGTTCCAACTGTTACTCATTAGTTTAATTTAGTTTAGAGATACAGCGCGGAAACAGGCCCTTCGGCCCACCGAGTCGGATTGGAATACTTAGAATTAACGTTTAAGAGACTTAGAATAAAAGGGAGGCCATTTAAGACTGAGGTGAGAAAAAACTTTTTCACCCAGAGAGTTGTGAAATTGTGGAATTCCCTGCCACAGAGGGCAGTGGAGGCCAAGTCACTGGATGGATTTTAGAGAGAGTTAGATAGAGCTCTAGGGGCTAGTGAAGTTAAGGGATATGGGGAGAAGGCAGGCACGGGTTATTGATTGGGGACGATCAGCCATGATCACAATGAATGGCGGTGCTGGCTCGAAGGGCCGAATGGCCTCCTCCTGCACCTATTTTCTATGTTTCTATGAGTCCGTGCCGACCAGCGATCCCCGCACACCAACACTATCCCACACACACTAGGGAAAAATTTACAATTATACCGAAGCCAATTAACCTACAAACCCGCACGTCTTTGGAGTGTGGGAGGAAACCGGAGATCCCGGAGAAAACCCACGCAGGTCACGGGGAGAACGTGCAAACTCCGTACAGACAGCACCCGTAGTCGGGATGGAACCCGGGTCTCTGGCGCTGTGAGGCAGCAGCTCTACCCGCTGCACCACATTCCCAACATCGCAGAAGCAAATACCAGAAATAACAGATGCTCGCTCACAAATACTTCCCATATATTTGTCAGTGGAAACACAAACTTAAACACTATTTATAAACAGAATTATAATTAACTGGGTTAAAACCATAAATAAATGTGAGAGGAGCAGCTGAGGGGTGGAGAAGATGGGTCACACAGGGGGTGGTGGGTGTATGGAACGAGCTGCCAGAGGAGGTAGTTGAGGCTGGGACTATCCCAACGTTTAAGAAACAGTTAGACAGGTACATGGATAGGACTTTAGGACTGAGACGAGGAAAACCTTTTTCCAGTTGTGAATCTGTGGAATTCTCTGCCACAGAAGGCAGTGGAGGCCGATTCACTGGATGTTTTCAAGAGAGAGTTAGATTTAGCTCTTGGGGCTAACGGAATCAAGGGATGTGGGGAGAAAGCAGGAACGGGGTACTGATTGTGGATATGCAGGAAAGGACTGCAGATGCTGGTTTAAATCGAAGGTAGACACAAAATGCTGGAGTAACTCAGCGGGTCAGGCAGCATCTGTGGAGAACATGGATAGGTGACGTTTCACAGAGTGCTGGAGTAACTCAGCTGGGTCAGGCAGCATCTGTGGAGAACATGGATAGGTGACGTTTCACAGAGTGCTGGAGTAACTCTGCGGGTCAGGCAGCATCTGTGGAGAACATGGATAGGTGACGTTTCGTGTCGAGACCCTTGTAGGGATGGGAGATGAGTGTAGAAGGTGGAAGGAACTGCGATGAAGGGAGGCAGGAGTCTCGAGAAGGGTGATAGATGAAACTGGGGAATTAACTGTTCATATCGGAAGCAAAGGCAGATGTTGTTCCCAGTTACAAATACTTTCCATTTATTTGTGAGCAGGAAACACAAACTTGTAGACACTGTTTATCAACAGATTTATAATTAACTGGAACTAAAGCCACAACTAAATGTGAGCAGATGAGTGGTGGTGGGTGTGTGGAACGAGCTGCCAGAGGAGGTAACTCCCTGGTCAATTTGTCCCTTCCCACCCGAACCATCCCCCCCCCCCCGGGCACTTTCCCTTGCAACCGCAGGAAATGCCACACTTGTCCCTTTACCTCCCCCCTCGACTCCATCCAAGGACCCAAGCAGTCTTTCCAGGTGTGGCAGAGGTTCACCTGCACCTCCTCCAACCTCATCTACTGCATCTGCTGCTCCAGGGGTCAACTGCTCTACATCGGTGAGACTTGGCGATCACTTCGCCCAACACCTCCGCTCAGTCCGCAATAACCAACCTGATCTCCCGGTGTCTCAGCACTTCAACTCCCCCTCCCATTCCCAATCCGACCTTTCTGTCCCGGGCCTCCTCCATGGCCAGAGTGAGTCCCACCGCAACTTGGAGGAGCAGCACCTCATATTTCGCTCGGGTAAGTTTGCACCCCAGCGGTATGAACATTGACCTCTCCAATTTCAGGTAGTCCCTGCTTTCTCCCTCCTTCCCCTCCCCTTCCCAGCTCTCCCACAGCCCACTGTCTCCGCCTCTTCCTTTGAGACCCAGAAAGCATCTATGGAGAGAAGGAATAGGTGACGTTTCGGGTTGAGACCCAGAAAGCATCTATGAAGAGAAGGAATAGGTGAAGTTTCGGGTTGAGACCCAGAAAGCATCTATGGAGCGAAGGAATAGGCGACGTTTCGGGTTGAGACCCAGAAAGCATCTATGGAGCGAAGGAATAGGCGACGTTTCGGGTTGAGACCCAGAAAGCATCTATGGAGAGAAGGAATAGGTGACGTTTCGGGTTGAGACCCAGAAAGCATCTATGGAGCGAAGGAATAGGCGACGTTTCGGGTCGAGACCCTTCCGGGTCTCGACCCGAAACGTCGCCTATTCCTTCTCTCCATAGATGCTGCCTCCACCACTGAGTTCCTCCAGCATTTTTTGTCTGCCTTCGATTTTTCCAGCATCTGCAGTTCTTTCTTAAACACGACGACTTTGAAACGAGTACAGCGACTTGGGTGGGGGTTGGGGTTGGGAGGGGGGGGGGGGGGACCGGTGGGAGAGAGGATGCAAGGGTTCCTTGTAGAAGCCCCCCTTTGATCTGCGTTCAGTGTGTTATGATTCATGGTTGTCTAGAATGTGGAGAGTTAAAGCCTGAAGCTGCAGCAACATCAGACAGAAGCATCATTCAGCGTTTCGCTGCCCCAGACCGTGGGGCGCAAGGGGGGGGCTGGGCCCGGCCAGAGACTGGGGACATTCCGCAGATTCGTTCAGCAGCTTTGATGCCCCGACTCTGACCTTCGGCTGGGAGACGAGGATGTTGTGGCCTTGGGCCGGGCAGGAGCGGGGAGATCGCTCGCAAAACCGCCAACCTCCGTGACCTTGGCACGCCACGCCCTGTCTGTCCCCCTGCGCGGCACGGTGGAGCAGCGGGTAGAGCTGCTGCCTCACAGCGCCGGAGACCCGGGTTCCATCCTGACTACGGGCGCTGTCTGTGTGGAGTTTGCACGTTCTCCCCGTGACCTGCGTGGGTTTTCTCCGGGTGCTCCGGTTTCCTCCCACACTCGACTCGAAGGGCCGAACGGCCTACTCCTGCACCTATCTTCTATGTTTCCAATTACGTGCAGGTTTGTAGGTTAATTGGCTTCGGTAAAATTGTAAATTGCAGGTTTGTAGGTTGGTCTGAATTCTGAAGAAGGGTCTCGACCTGAAACGTCACCCATTCCTTCTCTCCACAGATGCTGCCTGTCCCGCTGAGTTACTCCAGCATTTTGTGTCTATCTTCGATGGGGTAGCCCTGATGGGCCGAATGGCCGAACTCTGCTCCTAGAACGTGTATGAGCATGAGATAGATCAGCCATGATTGAATGGCGGAGTGGACTCGATGGGCCGAATGGCCCGATTCCACTCCTGTGACTTATGGCCTTCTGACCGAAAGCTGGAGTAACTCAGCGGGACAGGCAGCATCTCCGGAGAGAAGGAATGGGTGACGTTTTGGGTGTGAAGAAGGGTCTCTCTGTTCCCTTCTCTCCGGAGATCCTGCCTGCCCCGCTGAGTCACTCCGGCTATTTGTGTCTGTCTAACGCGGTTAGCAACCGCTCAGCTACTTCCCCGGCCCCGCAAGGCATTTTCCCGGCAACGGCAATTAAAAAGATTATTTCAAAATGCTCCAACATCACAACAGTCTCTGCTGTACAAGTCAGCAAGGCGGGCGAGAGGGAGAATATGAGGGGTCGGTGGTAAGGAAGGAACACGCAACGCTGGCGTGTATTTCCAGGGGACTAGAATCAAATAATGTTGAGCCTCTACAAAATAACAATATAACAATTACAGCACGGAAACAGGCCATTCGGCCCTTCTAGTCCGTGCCGAACACTTACTCTCACCTAGTCCCATCTACCTGCACTCAGACCATAACCCTCCATTCCTTTCCCATCCATATACCTATCCAATTTATTTTTAAATGATAAAATCGAACCTGCCTCCACCACTTCCACTGGAAGCTCATTCCACACAGCTACCACTCTCTGAGTAAAGAAGTTCCCCCTCATGTTACCCCTAAACTTCTGTCCCTTAATTCTCAAGTCATGTCCTCTTGTTTGAATCTTCCCTACTCTCAGTGGGAAAAGCTTATCCACGTCAACTCTGTCTATCCCTCTCATCGTTTTAAAGACCTCTATCAAGTCCCCCCTTAACCTTCTGCGCTCCAAAGAATAAAGACTTATCTTGTTCAACCTTTCTCTGTAACTTAGGCGCTGAATTGCAACATTCTAGTAAATCTCCAGGCAACATTCTAGTAAATCTCCTCCGTACAAGGCGCTGGTCAGGAATACAAGACATTTGGAATATTGTGAACAGTTTTGGGCACCGTATCTGAGGAAGAGGGTGAGGCAGCATCTATGGAGCGAAGGAATAGGCGACGTTTCGGGCCGAGACCCTTCGGGTCTCGACCCGAAACGTCACCTATTCCTTCGCTCCACAGATGCTTTCCGGGTCTCGAACCCGAAACATCACCAATTCCTTCGGAATCTGAGGAAGGATGTGCTGGCTCTGGAGAGGGTCCAGAGGAGGTTTACGGGAATGATCCCAGGAATGAGTGGGTTAACATATGATGAGCGTTTGTCGGCACTGGGCCTGTACTCACTGGAGTTTAGAAGGATGAGGAGGTACCTCATTGAAACTTACCGAATAGTGAAAGGCCTGGATAGAGTGGATGTGGAGAGGATGTTTCCACTAGTGGGAGAGTCTAGGATTAGAGGGCACAGCCTCAGAGTAAAAGGATGTACCTTTAGAAAGGAGATGAGGAGGAATTTCTTCAGTCAGAGGGTGGTGAATCTGTGGAATTCATTGCCACAGAAGGCTGTGGAGGCCACAAGTCAACGAATATTTTTATCAGCACGGGAGTCGGGGGTTATGGGAAGAAACAACTTATACAACGACAACAGAACGGAGACGAGGAAACACTTTTTCTCACAGAGAGTGGTGAGTCTGTGGAATTCTCTGCCTCAGAGGGCGGTGGAGGCCGGTTCTCTGGATACTTTCAAGAGAGAGCTGGATAGGGCTCTTAAAGATAGCGGGGTCAGGGGATATGGGGAGAAGGCAGGAACTGGGTACTGATTGTGGATGATCAGCCATGGTCACATTGAATGGCGGTGCTGGCTCGAAGGGCCGAATGGCCTACTCCTCCACCTATTGTCTATTGTCTATTGTCTATGACCTCCCAACTTCTATACTCGATACTCTGACTGATGAAGGCCAGTGTGCGGAAAGCCTTGTTGACCCCTGTGTCTATCTGATCTATCTCCAGACATTGGCATCCGGGCTATGGTTAAATTGAAACAAATCTGGGCTACAGCCAGGAAATTTTAGTTTGTGTCGGAAGGAACTGCAGATGCTGGTTTAACACAAAGATAGACACAAAAAGCTGGAGTAACTCGGCGGGACAGGCAGCATCTCTGGAGAGAAGGAATGGGTGATGTTTTGTGTTGAGACCGTTCTACTAATCTTCAGAGGGAAGAGAGGTTTCAAACAGTGGGGGGGGGGGGGGGGGGGAGCCTGGGGCCATTGGGCAGGGGGTTGAAAACCTGTCTCGTCCCGTTTACCCCCGACAACTTTACTAGTACATAACATCATTATTTCACAACTAATGATGAACAGATACCGGTATACAATTGTGTACAGTTTTGGTCTGCTAATTTGAGGAAGGACATCCTTGTGATTGAGGCAGTGCAGGGTAGGTTCACGGGATTGATCCCTGGGATGGCGGGACTGTCATATGAGGAAAGATTGAAAACACTAGACTTGTATTCACTGGAGTTTAGAAGGATGAGGGGTATTCTTATAGAAACATGTAAAATTATAAAAGGACTGGTCAAGCTAGATGCAGGAAAAATGTTCCCAATGTTGGGCGAGTCCAGAACCGGGGGCCACAGTCTTAGAATAAAGGGGAGGCCATTTAAGACTGAGGTGAGAAAAAACGTTTTCACCCAGAGAGTTGTGAAATTGTGGAATTCCCTGCCACAGAGGGCGGTGGAGGCCAAATCACTGGATGGATTTAAGAGAGAGTTAGATAGAGCTCTAGGGGCTAGTGGAGTCAAGGGATACGGGGAGAAGGCAGGCACGGGTTATTGATCGGGGACGATCAGCCATGATCACAATGAATGGTGGTGCTGGCTCGAAGGACCGAATGGCCTCCTCCCGTGCCTATTGTCTATGTTTCTATGGATACCAGAACCAAACACAGTCAGTCAATGAGAACAAATATCTACAAATCCAGAAGCAACAAATTTACCCCCCTGGGTCGGCGACATTTACCCCCCCTGGGGGGTACATTTAGCCCAGGTTGGGAACCCTTGCCCTAGGGGCAATGTGTGTGGAAGAGTGCGTTTATCAAACTCATCTCCCATGCAAAGTCTCCGTGAGGATCACTGGAGCGGCCTTGTAGCTTCACTCAATATGTTATAATTAGAACATTCTACCTTTAAATATCTGTCTTTAATTTGTGTACTAGTCATGTCTCTACTATTTATTTCATTCCGCTTACATGTTTTTCCTCTACTTGCTAAATTTTTGTAAGGTGTCCTTGAGACTCTTGAAAGGCACCCATAAATAAAATTTATTATTATTATTATCATTAAATTTTATCTGCCTGTAATTATGTGGGTGGGATTTATCAGGTAGTCGGAGTCGTGTTTGCGGCTGGGATTTTTCACGCAGACGCGCGAATTAATGGCCTGTCCCACTTACGCAACTTTTTCGGCCACTGCCGCCACCCGTCAGAGGTCGGCGAAAATGTTCAACGTGTTGAAAATCCAGCGTCGAGCAGAAAGACGCTACGACTCTTTTGGCGACTGAGGAGACGACTCACGACCGTACGGGCGACATGTCGCGCGGGGTGAAGCCTGTACGGTCGTGAGTAGTTGCCCAAAGAGTCGTACCTTGTTCTGGTCGCCGCTGGATTTTCAACAACGTTGAAGGTTTTCGGAGACCTGCTACGACCTATGACGGGTGCCGGCAGTCGCCAGAAAAAAGTTGCGTAAGCGGGACAGGCCCTATATGTTTTAGTTTAAGCTCGCAGGAGGCATGGGTAAGGGCACAGATTTCGACCGTGCACGGGTTTGACGGTGAGTAAGATCAAAATGGACTTAAACAAGAATAAAAGGTACACAAAAAAGCTGGAGAAACTCAGCGGGTGCAGCAGCATCTATGGAGCGAAGGAAATAGGTAACGTTTCGGGCCGAAACCCTTCCGGGTTTCGGCCCGAATCGTTGCCTATTTCCAGAAGAATTTCGGCCCGAAACGTTGCCTATTTCCAGAAGAATTTCGGCCCGAAACGTTGCCTATTTCCTTCGCTCCATAGATGCTGCTGCACCCGCTGAGTTTCTCCAGCTTTTTTGTCTACCTTCGATTTTCCGGCATCTGCAGTTCCTTCTTAAACAAGAATAAGTTTGGATCAATATCTCACGGCGACAATAGAGAAACTCTTAAGCAAGAGACTGTGTTTGGAAGATTTAACGGCTTTGAATGTCTCGTGGGGATCTCGCATGCGTAACGAGGATATCTCCTTACCCAATTGTCTTCAATCATAGTAGCCAGAGGAGAAAATTCCTTGAACGATATAATAATCTGCCACACTAATCAGTACACTTCAATGAAGGTGGGCAAAAATGGTGGAGAAACTCAGCGGGTGAGGCAGCATCTATGGAGCGAAGGAATAGGCGACGCTTCGGGTCGAGACTTGTTCCGTTATCCCATTTTCTCATCCACTCCTTACACACTAGGGGACAATTTACAGAGGGGCCGATTAACCTACAAACCCGTACGTGTTTGGAGTGTGGTAGGAAACCGGAGCACCCGGAGAAAACCCACGCAGGTCACGGGGAGAAGGTACAAACTGGACGGTCGTATATAAACACAGACAGTGCCCTAGGTCGGGATGGGACCCAGGTGTCGGGCACTGAGGCAGCAGCTCTACCCGCTGCACCCGGCTCTCATGCAGGCATTGTTATGATTCTGACACGAGACACAAAGCAACAACTGAACGCTGATTATCAGTTACAAATATTCATTTCCTGAAATGTTTACTTTTTAACAAAACTAAGACACAGATTTAAATAAAACTCTTTCCTAAATGGGCCTCCGGAGATTGGAGATGATTGCACTGATTATGCACGCAGTCAGTTGTTACATTACAGTCATAGAGTGATACAGCACGGAAACAGGCCCTTCGGCCCAACTTGCCCGTACCGGCCAACATGCCCCACCTACACTAGTCCCACCTGCCTGCGTTTCACACTCACACACACATACTTACACGCACACTCAGACTCACACACACACACACACACACACACACACACTCTCACACATCCATCTTTAAACTGAATTTAAAAAGGCGGCCCTGGTTAGCTAATTTATTTCTACATTTAAAGATGTAAAATTCAGCAAATCGTGGACGCAGCCCAGACCATCACACAAACCAACCTCCCTTCCATCGACTCCATCTACACCTCACACTGCCTCGGCAAGGCCAGCAGCATCATCAAGGACCAGTCTCACCCCCGGCCACTCCCTCTTCTCCCCTCTCCCATCGGGCAAGAGGTACAGAAGTGTGAAAACGAACGCACACCTCCAGATTCAGGGACAGTTTCTTCCCAGCTGTTATCAGGCAACTGAACCATCCTACCACAACCAGAGAGCGGTCCTGAACTACTATCTACCTCATTGGAGACCCTCGGACTATCTTTAATCGGACTTTACCTTGCACTAAACGTTATTCCCTTAATCCTGTATCTGTACACTGTGGACGGCTCGATTGTAATCATGTATTGTCTTTCCGCTGACAGGTTAGCACGCAACAAAAGCTTTTCACTGTACCTCGGTACACGTGACAATAAACTCAACGACACTGAACTGAATTGAATAACGGCGATAGGATTACTGAGAGAAGAGATTTATTACAAAGGGGAAACCCTTTGCTTAAAGCATTAAATAGAATATAAAACGTATTACTGTGTAACTGGAAACAATGCATAATTCATCCCCTCCCATTGAAGGGCAGCTGCCAAACCATTCTGGTTAATGGATCACTTTCTTCGGCTTAATCAATGCACAGAGTCTCTTGCCCAGAGTAGGGGAATCGAGGACCAGAGGACATAGGTTTAAGGTGAAGGGGAGAAGATTTAATAGGAATTTGAGGGGTAACTTTTTCACATCAGTCTGAAGAAGTGTCTCGACCCGAAACGTCACCTATTCCTTCGCTCCATAGATGCTGCATTTTTGTTTACCTTCACACAGAGGGGGGTGGGCGTATGGAACGAGCTGCCAGAGGAGGTAGTTGAGGCTGGGACTATCCCAATGTTTAAGAAACAGTTAGACAGGTACATGGATAGGACAGGTTTGGAGGGATATGGGCCAAAGTCAGGCAGGTGGGACCAGTGTAGATGGGGCATGTTGGCCGGTGTGGGCAAGATGGGCCGAAGGGCCTGTTTAACACTGTATCTCTCTGTATCACTAAGCAATCCATGAGGCAATGCCAGGTCACCACACAACACAGCCCTACTTCAACAATTAATGTGCATCACGCCCATGACATATCCCACTCACAATAACTCCCCACCCCAACACCCCCCCCCACCCACCCCACCCCAACCCCACCCCACCCCCACCACACCCCCAACCCCACCCCCACCCCACCCCCCCACCCACCCCAACCCACCCCACACCCCACCACACCCCCCCCCACCCCCCCCCCCACCCCCCCCCCCCCCCACCCCACCCCACCCCACCCCACCCCACCCCACCCCCCCCCCACCCCACCCCACTCCCCCTCCACCCTCCACCTCCACCCCACTCACCCCCACCCCCCCCCACCACCCCACCCCCCCCCACCCCACCCCACCCCCCCCCCCCCCCCCAACCCCCCCCCCCCCAACCCACCACACCCCCACCCCCAACCCCACCCCCACCCCCACCCACTGGTCGATTGCCAACTCGGTTTCTATTTTGGTGAACAATGGGTGTCCTTTCACTCAGAGGGTCGTCAGTCGGTCGGTATCTGGAACGAGCTGCCAGAGGAAGCTGTAACACTGGCTACAATCACCCCTTGTGAGAGACATTTGGACTGAGCAGTTTCAATAGTTTGTCTGGTACTATCTGCTCTGTGGAGGAAGGAACTGCAGATGCTGGTTTAAACCGAAGATAGATACAAAATGCTGGAGTAACTCAGCGGGTCAGGCAGCATCTGTGGAGAACATGGATAGGTGACGTTTCACAGAGTGCTGGAGTAACTCAGCGGGTGCAGCAGCATCTATGGAGCTAAGGAAATAGGCAACGTTTCGGGCCGAAACCCTTCCGGGTTTCGACCCGAAACGTTGCCTATTTCCAGAAGGGTTTTGGCCCGAAACGTTGCCTATTTCCTTCGCTCCATAGATGCTGCTGCACCATAACTCAGCGGGTCAGGCAGCATCTGTGGAGAACATGGATAGGTGACGTTTCACAGAGTGCTGGAGTAACTCAGCGGGTCAGGCAGCATCTGTGGAGAACATGGATAGGTGACGTTTCACAGAGTGCTGGAGTAACTCAGTGGGTCAGGCAGCATCTGTGGAGAACATGGATAGGTGACGTTTCACAGAGTGCTGGAGTAACTCAGCGGGTCAGGCAGCATCTGTGGAGAACATGGATAGGTGAGCCTTCTTCAGCCTGAAACCCAAAACGTCACATATCCATGGTTTCCGCTGAGTTCCTCCATCACCCTGTGTCCTGTTTATGTGCCTTGTTCATGGAGAGGTTTCAGAGGGATTTGGGCCAAATGCAGGCAAATGGGACTAGCCCAGTATGGACAAGGTGGGCTGAAGGGCCTGTTTCCGTGCTGTACAGCTCAATGCTAGTCTCACCTGCCAAAACCTCACGTTGAACAGAAGACTATTAACTGTGGACAGCGTGGAGGATGAAAACTGCATTTTAGAACAGGCACCCGGGTTCGATCCTGACTACAGGCGCTGTCTGTACGGAGTTTGCACGTTCTGCCCGTGACCTGTGTGGGTTTTCTCCGGGCGCTCCGGTTTCCTCCCACACAAGTGCAGGTTTGTAGGTTAATTGGCTTGGTAAAGATTGTAAATTGTCCCTAGTGTGTGTAGGTCAGTGCAGAAACAGGCCCTTCGGCCCACCGGATCCGTGCCGACCAGCGATCCCCCGCACACTAACACTATCCTACACACACACTAGGGATGATTTACACACACGCACCAAGGCCAGTTAACCTACAAACCTGCACGTCTTTGGAGTGTGGGAGGGAACCGAAGATCTCGGAGAAAACCCACACAGTTCGCGGGGAGAACGTGCAAACTCCGTGCAGACAGCACCCGTAGTCAGAATGAAACCCGGGTCTCTGGCGCCGTGAGGCAGCAGCTCTACCCGCTGCACCACCGTGCCGCGACTCTCCAGCCAACCATTGTAGACTCAGCACTGGCGACCCTCAGTCTAGTTGTTAACACTAGTCGAGGAGCAAGGGAGTGGCGCTACTCACAAACACATCCATCAGCAGATGTTCCATCCTCACTTCCAAGTCTTCCAGCTTTGCCGCCAAAGTCATCGTGGTCAATGGGCGAGCTTCAGACGCGTCCTGTCCGAACCCCCTCGTACACTAACGCCCAGCCAGCCCTCGTCCACGGCTACAGCTCCATCGATCGCCCGCCCGCGTGTCCACACTCTACAGGGAGAAGTGTACGGTCCAGGCTCACAACCGAGGCAGCCTCACGCCCCCAAGGCACACAGAGATCGACAATGGCCAGGACTGACGGCAATCTCTGCAGGCGAACACGATGTGAACTCCCTCCACTTCCCCCCTCGACCTTTTATAGAGGGCCAGCCACACTGGAGTGCTTTGTACCGGGCTCAAGCCTCTCGCTTCGAAGGCCTTCCACCACTACAAGTCCTTGAGTATTTGTGCGACTGGTCGATCAATGGCTCATTGTGTCAATTGTCAACTTCCCCTCTCTGGGTCCGAGGCTACAAAAGGCCACCACAGCTAGAAAATGCCACCACTATATCCAAGAGAACCGGCCAAATATATTACAAGCGACATCTATAACAGTGCTGGGGAATTTTAGATGAACGCTATATTTTGTTGCCCGACACACAGTGTATTAGTCACGCATGGAACATTCGATAGAAACTTGGAACCGCAGGTGCTGGTTCACACAAAAGGACACAGAGTGCTGGAGTAACTCAGCGGGCCAGGCAGCATCTGTGGAGAACATGGATAGGTGACGTTTCACAGAGTGCTGGAGTAACTCAGCGGGTCAGGCAGCATCTGTGGAGAACATGTATAGGTGACGTTTCACAGAGTGCTGGAGTAACTCAGCGGGTCAGGCAGCATCTGTGGAGAACATGGATAGGTGACGTTTCACAGAGTGCTGGAGTAACTCAGCGGGTCAGGCAGCATCTGTGGAGAGCATGGATAGGTGACGTTTCACAGAGTGCTGGAGTAACTCAGCTGGTCAGGCAGCATCTGTGGAGCTAAGGAAATAGGCAATGTTTCGGGCCGAAACCCATAAGGGTTTCGGCCCGAAACGTTGCCTATTTCCAGAAGGATTTTGGCCCGAAACGTTGGCTATTTCCAGAAGGATTTTGGCCCGAAACGTTGCCTATTTCCTTCGCTCCATAGATGCTGCTGCACCATAACTCAGCGGGTCAGGCAGCATCTGTGGAGAACATGGATAGGTGACGTTTCACAGAGTACCTATCTATCGCGGCCTTAAAAATATCCACTGACTTGGCCTCCACAGCCTTCTGTGGCAATGAATTCCACAGATTCACCACCCTCTGGCTGAAGAAACAGAAACATAGAAAATAGGTGTAGGAGTAGAGGCCATTCGGCCCTTCGAGCCTGCACCGCCATTCAATATGATCATGGCTGATCATCCAACTCAGTATCCCGTACCTGCCTTCTCTCCATACCCCCTGATCCCTTTAGCCACAAGGGCCACATCTAACTCCCTCTTAAATATAGCCAATGAACTGGCCTCGACTAAGGGAGAGAGAGCTGGAAGAGATGGGGGCAGAATAAAGCCAGGTGAGTGATGGGTGGAGACAGGAGTGGGGGAGTGCGGGGGTGGGGCGTGGGGGGGTGGGGGTGTGGGGGGGGGGGGGGGGTGTGGGGGGGGGGAGTGGGGGGGGAGGGACATAGGCAGATGGTTGGAGCAAAGATCAGATGAAAAGACAAAAGGTGTGGGATAAGGCCGAAGGAGTGTGAATTGTGAGGCTGGATGAGGGAATGGGTGTGGAAGGAAAAGGGAGAAATGTGTGTCGATGGGGCCCAGGGAAGTGGGGGAGGGAGTGAGTGTTGTGGGTGTAAACATTGTCTATCACCTCCAGAGAGAACTCGAACAGTGAAGGAAATTCGGGTAGAGTTACTGCCTCACAGCGCCAGAGTCCCCGGTTCCATCCTGACTACGGGTGCTGTCTGTACGGAGTTTGCACGTTCTCCCCGTGAACTGCGTGGGTTTTCTCCGGGTGCTCCGGTTTCCTCCCACACTCCAAAGGCCTTTGTTATCACCTCTTCCAACAATGGACCATTGTGGGCTCCACCTTTCCTTGGTCATCGGTGCCGGCTCTGATTTGTTCTGAATCTTTTCATCTCCCCCTCCCCTGACTCTCAGTCTGAAGAAGGGTCTCGACCCGAAACGTCACCCATTCCTTCTCTCCACAGATGCTGCCTGACCAAGTGACCTGCGTGGGTTTTCTCTGGGTGCTCCGGTTTCCTCCCACACTCCAAAGACGTGTGGGTTTGTAGATGAATTGGAATTGTAGATGGTCCCCACTGTGTGTAGGATAGCGTTAGTGTGCAGGGATCGCTGGTCGGTGCAGACTCGATGGGCCGAAGGGCCTGTTTCCGCGCTGTATCTCTAAACTAAACTAAACTTTATGACTCTCTAACTTCAATTATTAACTCTGGTTCTAGAGTTTGAACAGTTTCCACAGATGAATCCAAAGGCCAAGCAATAAGACATGACAATAAACTAAACTATACTGAGCCAGGCATGTCCATCAGGGGTCAAAGACTGCGACACCTGTTCACAACAGGCTAAAGTTGTGAAATGTGGACTGGACAGCAACAGTGGAACTGTTTATTCATCTGTCGTTGCTCCCGTCAACGGATATGCAAAATTTAGTTTTAGATTCAACACGAAAACAGGCCCTTCGGCCCACCAAGTCCGTGCCGACCAGCGATCCCCGCACACTAACACTATCCTACACACACTAGTAACAGTTTACATTTATACCAAAGCCAATTAGCCTACAAACCTGCACGTCTTTGGAGTGTGGGAGGAAACCGGAGCACCCGGAGAAAACCCACGCAGGTCACGGGGAGAACGTGCAAACTCCGT
The DNA here is from genome assembly GCF_010909765.2 of Amblyraja radiata. NCBI lineage: Eukaryota > Metazoa > Chordata > Chondrichthyes > Rajiformes > Rajidae > Amblyraja > Amblyraja radiata. Next base: position 42,459,288 of record NC_045976.1, read on the forward strand.
ACAGACAGCGCCCGTAGTCAGGATGGAACCCGGGTCTCTGGTGCTGTGAGGCAGCAGCTCTACCCGCTGCGCCACCGAGCTGCCAAGATGCCCAAAAACTCGGTGCCAAATTGTGGACTTTAACATCAAGAGGCGCGCGGGAGACCGAGTCGGGGGCTCCAAGACCACACGGCGTTCGAATCGCGGGCGATCGCCCGGCGCGGGGGAGCTGAGATTCCCCCCCCCCCCCCCCCCCGATGCAGGATGGCCCGACCGCCGGCTACGGAAGCCAAGATCGTCCCGTCAACGGAAGGGTCGAGGAGGACAAAGAGGGGACGAGATTGAACTTTTTTTGGCCTTCCATCACAGTGGGGAATGTGGAGGAGTCACTGTGGTGGATGTTTATGTTAAAATGTGTTTTGTGTGTCTTGTTGCTTTTTATTGGTGTGACTGTACGGCAAATCAAATTCCTCGTGTGTTGCAAAACATACTTGGCCAATAAAGTATGATTATGGTTGTGAAAGGCCGCAATGGCACAGAAACAGGCCCTTCGGCCCACTCCCTCCGTACCGACCATCAACCACCCGTTTATGCAAATCCCATTTTATTCAGCAAAACAAAAGGCGTATGGAGGTGTCCACGATCATGGGAGGAATAGATGTGGTAGACACACACAGTCTCTTGCCCGGAGTAGGAACAACACTAATAGTGAACGGCCTGGATAGAGTGGATGAGGAGAGTCTAGGACCAGAGGGCACAGCCTCAAAATTCGACATTCATTTAGGAAGGAGATGAGGAGGAATTTCTTTAGCCAGAGGGTGGTGAATCTGTGGAATTCTTTGCCACAGACGGCTGTGGAGGCCACAAGTCAATGGATATATTTAAGGCAGAGATAGATAGATTCTTGATTAGTACGGGTGCCAGGGGTTACGGGGAGAAGGCAGGAGAATAGGGTTGAGAGGGAGAGATAGATCAGCCATGATTGAATGGTGGAGTAGACTTGATGGGCCAAATGACCTAATTCTGCTCCTGGGACTTATGAAATGCGGAGTACCTTTAACTTGGAGAAGAGTGGTGGAGATTGTGTGACAAAGCTCTGGGTGAGGGGCAGATAAGGGGATACAACAGCAGTGTTGGGAGGTCATGTTGCAGTTGTACAAGACGTTGGTGAGGCCACATTTGTGTTCAGTTCTGGCCACCGTTTGTTATAGGAAAGATGTTGTCAAGCTGGAAAGATGCAGAGAGGATTTACGAGGATGTTGCCAGGACTAGAGGGTGTGAGCTACAGGGAGAGGTTGAGTAGGCTGGGTCTATATTCCTTGGAGCGCAGGAGGATGAGGGGTGATCTCATAGAGGTGTATAAAATCATGAGAGGAATAGATCGGGTAGATGCACAGAGTCTCTTGCCCAGAGTAGGTGAATCGAGGACCAGAGGACACATGCTCAAGGTGCAGGTGGACAAATTTCATAGGAATCTAAGGGGTAACTTTTTCCTATAGAAGGGGGTGGGTGTATGGAACGAGCTGCTGGAGGAGGAAGTTGAGGCTGGGACTATCCCAATGTTTAAGAAACAGTTAGACAGGTACATGGATAGGACAGGTTTGGATGGATATGGGCCAAACACAGGCAGGTGGGACTGGTGTAGCTGGGGCATGTTGGTCGGTGTGGGCAAGTCGGGCCGAAGGGTTTGTTTCCACGCTGTATCACTCTGTGACTCTAAGCTGAGCCGCTGCCTGTACGTGTGAATAAATCTCCCTTGTTAGTCGCGGTAATTATATCGACAAATAAACAGCATTCGGAGAAATCGCCTCTGAATGGGATTTGAAGGCGGATTTGGTTTTGGGGGGAAAAAAGCCTCGCTAATCTAGTAAATGTAGTATTTCCAGAAAAAGTTGCTGAGGCAGCATAAACCACCCAGGCTAAACAGGTTCACCTTTATTCAGCTCCAAGCGCCCAGCCCTAAGTACATACTGACAATGAAAGGCAATCACAGCTTCCTAGACTTGAATGATATCTTCAAACCAGTTAAATCTTTACACCTCCTGAATACATTTTAAACCCGTGCATTTTTCCCCGTTCATTTCATTTCCTGATGCGATTGAGAATGTCATGCCTACGTGACCATCATGCCAACATATATACGGGTTCATCAACGATATTTTGGTGCCCTTGGTTCCAGAGACCTTCTGGACTATCCATTTTGCCAAACCAACTGAGGTCACGGCCTCCGAGAGAAACATAGACAATAGGTGCAGCACCGCCACTCAATATGATCATGGCTAATCATCCACAATTAGTACCCCGTTCCTGCTTTCTCCCCATATCCCTTGATTTCGTTAGCCCCAAGAGCTAAATCTGACTCTCTCTTGAAAACATCCAGTGAATCAGCCTCACTGCCTTCTGTGGCAGAGAATTCCACAGATTCACAACTCTCTGGGTGAAAAAGTTTTTCCTCATCTCAATAGACAATAGGTGCAGGAGGAGGCCATTCGGCCCTTCGAGCCATTCAATGTGATCATTGCTGATCATTCCCATTCAGTAATCTGTTCCTGCCTTCTCCCCATATCCCCTGACTCCACCATCTTTAAGAGCCCTATCTAGATCTCAGTCCTAAATGGTCAACCCCTTATTCTTAAACTGTTTCTGGACTCCCCCAACATGGGGAACATTTTCCCTGCATCTAGCCTGTCCAATCCTTTAATAATTGTTTATGTTTCAATAAGATACCCTCTCATCCTTCTAAACTCCAGTGAATATTGAAGAAGTCTGAAGAAGGGTTTCGGCTCGAAAAGTTGCCTATTTCCTTTGCTCCATAGATGCTGCTGCACCCGCTGAGTTTCTCCAGCACTTTTGTCTACCTCCAGTGAATACGTTTCGGGCCGAAACCGAGAAGGAAATAGGCAACGTTTCGGGCCGAAATCCTTCTGGAAATAGGCAACGTTTCGGGCCGAAACCCTTCTGGAAATAGGCAACGTTTCGTGCCGAAATCCTTCTGGAAATAGGCAACGTTTCGGGCTGAATCCTTCTGGAAATAGGCAACGTTTCGGGCCGAAATCCTTCTGGAAATAGGCAACGTTTCGGGCCGAAATCCTTCTGGAAATAGGCAACGTTTCGAGCCGAAACCCTTCTGGAAATAGGCAACGTTTCGGGCCGAAACCCTTCTGGAAATAGGCAAAGTTTCGGGCCGAAACCCTTCTGGAAATAGGCAACGTTTCGGGCCGAAATCCTTCTGGAAATAGGCAACGTTTCGGGCCGAAATCCTTCTGGAAATAGGCAACGTTTCGGGCCGAAATCCTTCTGGAAATAGGCAACGTTTCAGGCCGAAATCCTTCTGGAAATAGGCAACGTTTCGGGCTGAAATCCTTCTGGAAATAGGCAACGTTTCGGGCCGAAATCCTTCTGGAAATAGGCAACGTTTCGGGCCGAAACCCTTCTGGAAATAGGCAACGTTTCGGGTCGAAACCCTTCTGGAAATAGGCAACGTTTCGGGCCGAAATCCTTCTGGAAATAGGCAACGTTTCGGGCCGAAATCCTTCTGGAAATAGGCAACGTTTCGGGCCGAAATCCTTCTGGAAATAGGCAACGTTTCAGGCCAAAATCCTTCTGGAAATAGGCAACGTTTCGGGCTGAAATCCTTCTGGAAATAGGCAACGTTTCGGGCCGAAATCCTTCTGGAAATAGGCAACGTTTCGGGCCGAAACCCTTCTGGAAATAGGCAACGTTTCGGGTCGAAACCCTTCTGGAAATAGGCAACGTTTCGGGCCGAAATCCTTCTGGAAATAGGCAACGTTTCGGGCCGAAATCCTTCTGGAAATAGGCAACGTTTCGGGTTGAAATCCTTCTGGAAATGGGCAACGTTTCGGGCCGAAATCATTCTGGAAATAGGCAACGTTTCGGGCCGAAACCCTTCCGGGTTTCGACCCGAAACGTTGCCTATTTCCTTTTGTCTACCTCCAGTGAATACAAGCCCAGCCGACCTGTTCTCTCACTGTTAACAAACATTCTACAAACGCTTCTAAAATCTCAACCACGGGAACTAAAGCCAAAATTCCCCCACCTATCCGCTTGGATCAGACGAGGCAGCATTCTGATTCCTGTATTTAATTTCATGCTAATTGTTAGCGAGAGGGAATTAAAATAAATATGGGACCTTTGCTCCAATTAGCGCGGAGCACACACCTGGGTAATTATATATTAAATCACAACCCGTGCTGGATGTTCAGAGCGGAAATCCAGAAAGCAGAACACTGAAGCGGAAACCAGTAATCCTGACAAATAACCTAGTCAAAGTTTAATGAATTAAATCTACAAAGGCCACTGTCTCGATTAATAACAAGACCGCCAGGCGGTGAAACAATCTCCTCCTCAATTGACTTCAATACATCACAGTCAGGATCCATCTGTGGAAATGGAGGTGAGGATCTCAACGCTCGCAAAAAGCACGAGCTTCCGACACCTCCCGCGGATCAACCTCACGCTGTCTCCTGGCAACGCAGCGGGCGGAGCAGCCCCCTCACGGCGCCAGAGACCCCGGTTCGATCCCGACTACGGGTGCTGTCTGTACGGAGTTTGCACGTTCTCCCCGTGACCTGCGTGGGTTTTCTCCGAGATCTTCCGTTTCCTCCCACACTCCAATGACGTGCGGGTTTGTAGGTTAATTGGCTTGGTGTAAATGTAAAAATTGTCCCCAGTGTGAGTAGGATAGTGTTAGTGTGCGGGGATCGCTGGTCGGTGCAGACTCGGTGGGCCGAAGGGCCTGTTTCCGCGCTGTATCTCTAAACTAAACATAGCTAAACCTCATTGGAGACCCTCGCACTATCTTTAATCGGACTTTACCTTGCACTAAACATTATTCCCTTTATCCTGTATCTGTACACTGTGGACGGCTCGATTGTAATCATGTATTGTCTTTCCGCTGACTGGTTAGCACGCAACAAAAGCTTTTCACTGTACCTCGGTACACGGGACAATAAACTAAACCAGAACGACAACTTTCATTATAATTAGCAAGAAGCAACAAAGAATCTTATCACATGGGCCATCTGCGACATCTTATAGAAACATATACAATTCTTACGGGATTGGACAGGCTAGATGCAGGAAAAATGTTGGGGGAGTCCAGAACCAGGGGTCACAGTTTAAGATTAAGGGGTCGGCCATTTAGGACTGAGATGAGGAAAAGCCTGTTCACCCAGAGAGTTGTGAATCTGTGGAATTCTCTGCCACAGAAGGCAGTGGAGGCCGATTCACTGGATGTTTTCAAGAGAGAGTTAGATTTAGCTCTTAGGGCTAATGGAATCAAGGGATATGGGGAGAAGGCAGGAACGGGGTACTGATTATGGATGATCAGCCATGATCACATTGAATGGCGGTGCTGGCTCAAAGGGCCGAATGGCCTCCTCCTGCACCTATTGTCTATGTTTCTATCTCTGACTACATTCTATCTCTGCTTTGTTGTCATCTTCCCCAAACTAACAATGATCTATTCTATAGTTTTGTTGATCTCCATCCCCATTGCCCTGTTTTCACACCTCGCTCTTGCTTATCTACGTACCTCCCTCTCCCCCGACATCCGTCTGAAGTGGGGTCTCGACCCGAAACGTCACCCATTCCTTCTCTCCACAGATGCTGCCTGACCCGCTGAGTTACTCCAGCACTCTGTGAAACGTCACCTATCCATGTTCTCCACAGATGCTGCCTGACCCGCTGAGTTACTCCAGCACTCTGTGAAACGTCACCTATCCATGTTCTCCACAGATGCTGCCTGACCCGCTGAGTTACTCCAGCACTCTGTGAAACGTCACCTATCCATGTTCTCCACAGATGCTGCCTGACCCGCTGGGTTACTCCAGCACTCTGTGAAACGTCACCTATCCATGTTCTCCATAGATGCTGCCTGACCCGCTGAGTTACTCCAGCACTCTGCGTCTGTCTTTGAAGGATCCTTGGCTCAGTTTTCCTTCAGCTAAACATTTCGTCAACAACTTACACCTTGCAAAGATCACACACTGCGGTGACACTCAACGATGTTTCTTTTCCACGGTAAATTAATTTACGTTGAAAACATTTCCTTCAGGCCAGGAACAGGAAATTCCAGAATGTTCCAGATTTAATCCTCAGCCCCTGGCAAAAGACACGAGTTCAAACAAGTCACAATAATTGCCAATATTGCCCAAGAGTTATGAAGGGCACAAACTCACAGCACAAAGGCAATGCTTGCCTCCCTCATCATCATTACTTTCTGCATATCTTTCATTCATTTGTTCCACATCTCTCTCATTCGTAGCAACAGGATTTGAGTATAGGAGCAGGGAGGTTCTACTGCAGTTGTACAGGGTCTTGGTGAGACCACACCTGGAGTATCGCGTACAGTTTTGGTCTCCTAATCTGAGGAAAGACATTCTTGCCATAGAGGGAGTACAGAGAAGGTTCACCAGACTGATTCCTGGGATGGCAGGACTTTCATATGAAGAAAGACTGGATAGACTCGGCTTGTACTCGCTAGAATTTAGAAGATTGAGGGGGGATCTTATAGAAACTTACAAAATTCTTAAGGGGTTGGACAGGCTAGATGCAGGAAGATTGTTCCCGATGTTGGGGAAGTACAGAACAAGGGGTCACAGTTTAAGGATAAAGGGGAAATCTTTTAGGACTGAAATGAGAAAATCATTTTTCACACAGAGAGTGGTGAATCTCTGGAATTCTCTGCCACAGAAGGTAGTTGAGGCCACAGTTCATTGGCTATATTTAAGAGGGAGTTAGATGTGGCCCTTGTGGCTAAAGGGATCAGGGGTTATGGAGAGAAGGCAGGTACAGGATACTGAGTTGGATGATCAGCCATGATCATATTGAATGGCGGTGCAGGCTCGAAGGGCCGAATGGCTCTACTCCTGCACCTATTTCTCTATGTTTCTCTGTTTCTACAAGTACTGTCGGGCCACACTCCAAAGGGAATAAGGTTTAGTCTACGATAAAGTCAGATTAAAGATAGTCCGATTGTCTCTAATAGACAATAGACAATAGGTGCAGGAGTAGGCCATTCGGCCCTTCAAGCCCAGCACCGCCATTCAATGTGATCATGGCTGATCATCCCCAATCAGTACCCCGTTCCTGCCTTCTCCCCATATCCCCTGACTCCGCTATTTTTAAGAGCCCTATCTAGCTCTCTCTTGAAAGCATCCAGAGAACCTGCCTCCACCGCCCTCTGAGGCAGAGAATTCCACAGACTCACAACTCTCTGTGTGAAAAAGTGTTTCCTCGTCTCTGTTCTAAATGGCTTACTCCTTATTCTTAAACTGTGGCCCCTGGTTCTGGACTCCCCCAACATCGGGAACATGTTTCCTGCCTCTAGCGTGTCCAAACCCTTAATAATCTTTTATGTTTCAATGAGATACCCTCTCATCCTTCTAAACTCCAGAGTGTACAAGCCCAGCCGCTCCATTCTCTCAGCATATGACAGTCCCGCCATCCCGGGAATTAACACATATACACACACACACACACACACACACACACACACACACACACACACACATACACACACACAGTTCACCAGAAAGTCACGAGCAATCCCACCAATCATCGACCTGAAGGCGTATCTGGGATGTTATAATTATTATTGTTAGACATAGTAATTATTATTATTATGCTGAACCCCACAATGCCATGGCAGGTTAAAAGGACACAGAGTGCTGGAGTAACTCAGCGGGTCAGGCAGTATCTGTGGAGAACATGGATAGGTGAGCCTTCTTCAGCCTGAACATGTCACCTATCCATGGTTTCCGTTGAGTTCCTCCATCACCTTGTGTCCTGTTTATGTGCCTTGTTCATGGAAAGGTTTTACAGGGATTTGGGCCAAATGCAGGCAAATGGGACTAGCCCAGTATGGACAAGATGGGCTGAAGGGCCTGTTTCCGTGCTGTACAGCTCAATGCTAGTCTCACCTGCCAAAACGCACGTTGAACAGAAGACTATTAACTGTGGACAGGGTGGAGGATGAAAACTGATCAATCCTGACCACGGGTGCTGTCTGTACGGAGTTTGCACGTTCTCCCCGTGTCCGAGCGGGTTTTCTCTGGGCGCTCCGGTTTCCTCCCACACTCCAGAGACGTGCAGGTTTGTAGGTTAACTGGCTTGGTAAAGATTGTAAATTGTCCCTAGTGTGTGTAGGATAGTGTTAGTGTGCGGGGATCGCTGGTCAGCACGGACTCGATGGGCCGAAGGGCCTGCTCCCACGCTGTATCGGGTGAGGCAGCGTCTATGGAGCGAAGGAATAGGCGACATTTCAAGTCGAGACCTGGAAAGCATCTATGGAGCGAAGGAATAGGTGACGTTTCGGATCGAGACACGGAAAGCATCTATGGAGCGAAGGAATAGGCGACGTTTCGGATCGAGACACGGAAAGCATCTATGGAGCGAAGGAATAGGCGACGTTTCGGGTCGAGACCCAGAAGGGTCTCGACCCGAAACGTCGCCTATTCCTTCGCTCCATAGATGCTGCCTCACCCGCTGAGTTCCTCCAGCATTTTTGTCCACCTTCAGATTCTTTCAGCATCTGCAGTTCCTTCTTAAACTAAAATCTGACTCAGTCAGAACTAATTATTTAATGTCACTCGACCTATGAATTAACATAATTATTTGATTAATATGTATGAGATAAAAAAGCAAGATAGGAATATATGATAAGTGACAGAAAATTAGGTTTTTTGAATCGAGTTAAATGTGTTCCTGCCGCTGGGAAGAACTCACAGAGTTTGCAGAATGAAAATGTTTGGCATTTTTCACACAATGTCAGATTTGACCAGCATAGATTTTTTAAATCATTTTTCGCTGCCTTCATAAGTGATAGGAGCAGAATTAGGCCATTCGGCCCATCAAGTCTACTCTACCATTCATTCATGGCTGATCTATCTATCTCTCAACCCCATTCTCCTGCCTTCTCCCCATAACCCCTGACACCCGCACTAATCAAGAATCTGTCTATCTCTGCCTTAAAAATATCCACTGACTTGTGGCCTCCACAGCCGTCTGTGGCAATGAATTCCACAGATTCACCACCCTCTGGCTAAAGAAATTCCTCCTCATCTCCTTCCTAAAGGAACGTCCTTTAATTCTGAGGCTGTGACCTCTGGTCCTAGACTCTCCCACTAGTGGAAACATCCTCTCCACATCCACTCTATCCAGGCCTTTCACTGTTCTGTAAGTTTCAATGAGGTTCCTCCTCATCCTTCTAAACTCCAGCGAGTACAGGCCCAGTGCCGACAAACGCTCATCATATGTTAACCCACTCATTCCTGGGATCATTCACAATTCCTCTCTACTCCCTCTTTAGCCTCTAATCAGAACCAGAAGAGTCGTACAGCACAGTAGCAGGCCCTTCGGCCCACCTTTGACACACAGTGCTGGAGTAACTCAGCGGGTCAGGCAGCATCTGTGGAGAACATGGATAGGTGACGTTTCACAGAGTGCTGGAGTAACTCAGCGGGTCAGGCAGCATCTGTGGAGAACATGGATAGGTGACGTTTCACAGAGTGCTGGAGTAACTCAGCGGGTCAGGCAGCATCTGTGGAGAACATGGATAGGTGACGTTTCACAGAGTGCTGGAGTAACTCAGCGGGTCAGGCAGCATCTGTGGAGAGAAGGAATGGGTGACGTTTCGGGTCGAGACCCTTCTACAGACTGAGAGTCGGGGGAGAGAGAAACTATGAAAAGGTTCAGAACACATCAGAGCCAGCACCGATGACTAAGGAAAGGTGGAGCCCACAATGCTCCATTGTTGGCTGTGGAAGAGGTGATAACGAAGGGATACAAACTGTGAAACTAGCACGTGGACTGGGGTGGGGGAGGGGACGTGGAGAGAGGGGATAGACAATAGGTGCAGGAGTAGGCCATTCGGCCCTTCGAGCCAGCACCGCCATTCAATGTGATCATGGCTGATCATCCACAATCAGTTCCCCGTTCCTGCCTTCTCCCCATATCAAGGGGTTACTGGAAATTACAGAAATCAATATTCATAGTTGTAAGCTGCCCTTGGGTGCTGTCTGGTGGTCGCTGGTCGGCGCGGACTCGGTGGGCCGAAGGGCCTGTTTCCACACTGTATCTCCACAGTAAACCCCTCCTCAAACAGTGTCACAAGTGATAGGAGCAGAAATAGGCCCATCAAGTCTACTCCGCCATTCAATCATGGCTGATCTATCTCTCCCTCCTAACCCCATTCTCCTGCCTTCTCCCCGTAACCCCTGACACCCGCACTAATCATGAATCTATCTATCTCTGCCTTAAAAATATCCATTGACTTGTGGCCTCCACAGCCGTCTGTGGCACCGAATCCCACAGATTCACCACCCTCTGGCTAAAGGAATTCCTCCTCATCTCCTTCCTAGAGGAACATCCTTTAATTCTGAGGCTGTGACCTCTGGTCCTAGACTCTCCCACTAGTGGAAACATCCTC
>NC_045976.1:42469916-42497416 GCF_010909765.2 Amblyraja radiata
TCTTAAAAAAAAATGTTGCTCTCGAAACTATGGGAAAGGTCGGCACTCTTCGAAAGCAAACGCTGCTTCCTGCAGACAGAGTCTGTGCGAGATTCATCGCCCATGTAGGTAATGGAACTAAAGGTGGGCACAGAGTGCTGGAGTAACTCAGCGGGTCAGGCAGCATCTGTGGAGAACATGGATAGGTGACGTTTCACAGAGTGCTGGAGTAACTCAGCTGGTCAGGCAGCATCTGTGGAGAACATGGATAGGTGACGTTTCACAGAGTGCTGGAGTAACTCAGCGGGTCAGGCAGCATCTGTGGAGAACATGGAAGTAGAGGTGGGAGGGTTAAACCATAGGCGAGAAAAGGCGGCAACAGATGACCCCAGGAAGGGTGGAGCCCACATTGGCCCATTGTTGGCTGGGGAAGGTGTGACAACAACCCAAATTGTCATCCATCCCTTCTCTCCAGAGATGCTGCCTGACCCGCTGAGTTACTCCAGCATTTCATGTCCATCTACTGATATAATTAGTTTAACAGAGGTGATTAGTTTAACTCGGCATCATGTTCAGCACGGACATTGTGGGCCGAAGGGCCTGTGCTGTACTGTTCTCTGTTCTATCTAAGATAACAAAAGTTGCAGTTAGAAGGAGTTGTGTGGATGGGAAGTTGGTTTCATGGCTCACTGCCTCCTCCCTGTGGAAATAGATGGTATTGCAATATTCTAGTGGGGGAAGGAACTGCAGATGCTGTTTTCTACCGAAGATGTGACAGTCAGTGGGTCAGCCAGCACCTCTGGAGAACATGAATAGGTGATGTTTTGGGTCAGGACCCTTACATGAGACCCTAGGGTCCCAACCCAAAATTTCACCCATTCCTTCTCTCCAGAGATGCTGCCCGTCCCGCTGAGTTACTCCGGCATTTTGTGTCCATCTTCGATTTAAACCAGCATCTGCAGTTCCTTCCTACACAAGGCAGCACGGTGGTGCAGCGGGTAGAGTTGCTGCCTCACAGCGCCAGAGACCTGGGTTCAATCCCGGCTACGGGCGCTGTCTGTACGGAGTTTGCACGTGTTTCCCGTGACCTGCGTGGGTTTTCTCCGGTTCCTCCGGTTTCCTCCCACACTCCAAAAATGCGCAGGTTTGTAGGTTAATTGGCTTTGGTAAAATTGTAAATTGTCCCTGGTGTGTGCAGGAAGGTGCTAGTGAGCGGGGATCGCTGGTCGGCGCGGAATCGGTGGGCCGAAGGGCCTGCGAGGCCATTGAAATTGACAAGTTATTAACATTGACGAGGCATTGAAATTGTCCAGCGATCGCTTAGATCAACACTTAACTCTATGAAACATAGTATTTTTGGCTTGCAGTGACAAAAAGATATCTTTAGCTATAAAAAAGAACTTTGTGTTTGAAAACAACTCATTGTTTTACGGAGTGACCGCTAGGTGGTCGGAGTGATCCCGTTACTCGGTTATAGCGGACAATCAGCAATAACAGGCACCAACATAACCATTATAACCAGATACATCCAGAACCAGGGGCCACACAGTTTAAGAATAAGAGGTCGGCCATTTAGGACTGAGATGAAGAAAAAATGTTTTCACCCAGAGAGTTGTGAATCTGTGGACTTCTCTGCCACAGAAGGCAGTGGAGGCCAATTCACTGGATGTTTTCAAGAGAGAGTTAGATTTAGCTCTCAGGGCTAACGGAATCGAGGGATATGGGGAGAAGGAGGAACGGGGAACTGATTCTGGATGATCAGCCGTGATCATTTTGAGTGGCGGAGGTAGACAAAAATGCTGGAGAAACTCAGCGGGTGAGGCAGCATCCATGGAGCGATGGAATAGGTGACGTTTCGGGTCGAGACACTTCTTCAGACTGATGTGGGGGTGGGGGGGGGGGTGGGTGGGGCGGAAAGAAGAAAGGAAGAGGCGGAGACAGTGGGCTGTGGGGGAGCTGGGAAGGGGAGGGGAAGGAGGGAGAAAGTAGGGACTACCTGAAATTGGAGAAGTCAATGTTCATCCCGCTGGGGTGTAAACTGCCCAAGCGAAATATGAGGTGCTGCTCTTCCAATGGCGGTGCTGGCCCGAAGGGCTGAATGGCCTCCTCCTGCACCTATTTTCTATGTTTTCCATAACGAGGGGTTACGGTATGTGTGTGCATTCTCACGCTGCCTTGCCCCCCGAGGATTTAGGTCCTAATCTCCAGAGCCTTGTGTCTGTCTCGGTACGTAGACGTCTGAGCAGCTGTGCTGCTGGAGGGAGTCTCTGAGATGGATGGCACGGACCTATCACAGTGGGAGCAGGGTTGATGCCGTGGGAAGAACATTTCTCTTAATCTGCGTTCCTCCTCGTGACACGGACCAGTTCTTGTTTATGTCCCTTGTGGGCCCCACATTGGCGTCCAACTCGAGCGACCTGCTGACCTCCATGTTATTGAAAGCCTTGGGGCTTCTGTAGAGACCTGGACCGTGCCCAGAATCCCACCAGGAGGCGCCAGAGAAGACCCGCCCCACAGTTTGCTCATTTGGGAAAAACGTTTGGCCAGTCTCACCTTCAACGTGCCGTCTGTCCATGGACCCCCCACGTGAAGCATTGGAGGTCATTGCCTACAGGGAGGTTGCGATACACAGTGGTGTTAGAGTTGCTGCCTCAAGGGCCTGTCCCACTTGGGCCACATTTTCGGTGACAGCCTGAAAAGAGGTTGTGGCGACATGGTTGTGGCGTGGTCGTTGCGTGGTCGTGGCGTGGTCGTGGCGTGGTCGTGGCGTGACGCATGGTGTCTCCCTGCCACCCCTGGATTTTACAATGTTCAAAACCTTCAGGCGACATCTGGGTGTCTTATCAATAGACAATAGACAATAGACAATAGGTGCAGGAGTAGGCCTTTCAGCCCTTCGAGCCAGCACCGCCATTCAATGTGATCATGGCTGATCATCCCCAATCAGTACCCCGTTCCTGCCTTCTCCCCATATCCCCTGGCTCCGCTATCTTTAAGAGCCCGATCTAGCTCTCTCTTGAAAGCATCCAGAGAACCGGCCTCCACCGCCCTCTGAGGCAGAGAATTCCACAGACTCACCACTCTCTGTGAGAAAAAGTGTTTCCTCGTCTCCGTTCTCATCGTGCCGTGCGCCCTGTCACACGCTGACGTACGCTGTCCTGCGGGGGACGACCGGTGACGCCTGGATATAAAACGCCGACTTATCCATTTAAAAAGTTATTGCTCCTTAGATTTATTGTAGATAAGTTAAATTCCAATGTGACTATTACACTTCGGTGAAACCTTCTTGCGTTGTGAAGGCGGGTGACGCGGAGTGTCGTAGCTCGACGTGTCGGTGGCGCGGAGCGTCGGACAGCTTGACGGTCTCTAGGGCGTCAGTCGCTGACATTCGCAGTCGCCGAAAAAATCACACAGTGAGACAGGCCCTTTACAGTGAACTTGAGTGTAGTTTATTGTCCCGTGTACCGAGGTACAGTGAAAAGCTTTTGTTGCGTGCTAACCAGTCAGCGGAAAGACAATACATGATTACAATCGAGCCGTCCACAGTGTACAGATACAGGATAATAAAGGGAATAACGTTTAGTGCAAGGTAAAGCCAGCAAAGTCCAATCAAGGATAGTCCGAGGGTCACCAATGAGGTAGATAGTAGTTCAGGACCGCTCTCTGGTTGTGGCAGGATATCAGTTAGTGAAAATGACTGATATCCCACCACCATCCCTTCTTCAGACCGAAGAAGTCTGAAGAAGGGTTTCGGCCCGAAACGTCGTCTATTTCCTTCGCTCCATAGATGCTGCTGCACCCGCTGAGTTTCTCCAGCAGTTTTGTCTACCTACTGATATCTGATGAGAAGGAATGGGTGACGTTTCGGGTTGAGACCCTTCTTCATGTCTCGACCCGAAACATCGCCCTTACCTTCTCTCCAGAGACGCTGCCTGTCCCGCTGAGTTACTCCAGCATTTTGTGTCCACCTTCGATGTGAACCAGCATCTGCAGTTCTTCCTTACACATCTATTCACTGTTGTGTAACGTTAGAACCTCCACCAATGTAAAGCACTTTGGCCAACGAGGGTTGTTTTTTAAATGTGTTATAGAAATAAAAGTGACTTGACTCGTTCTAAAATCAGTTCCCGCTTTCTCCCTGTAATCCCTTGATTCCTTATCAACCTTTGGCGATTGCCGTCGTGATTACAATCGAGCCGTGTACAGTGTGTAGATCTACGCCCTTGACCTTTCACCTCCCTCCCTTTAACCTCTCACCCTCTGCCTCTTCCCAGGGTATCGGGGGGTGAGCTGTTCGACCGCATCGTGGAGAAGGGATTCTACACGGAGAAAGACGCCAGCACGCTGATCCGGCAAGTCTTGAACGCCGTCCAGTATCTCCACAAAATGTGTATTGTCCACCGGGACTTGAAGGTAGGTCCCACCTTCACTGACCAGGGCTGGAGATGAAGGGGGGGGGGGTGGTCAAAGAACAGGGGGGGAGGGGGCAAGGTGGAGGAAAGTCGATCGATCGATCGATTGATTGAGAGATATTCTCTTGATACTTATTCATAAGATCATAAGTGATAGGAGCAGAATTAGGCCATTCGGCCCATCAAGTCCACTCCGACATTCAATCATGGCTGATCTACGATGAGCGTTTGTCGGCACTGGGCTGGAGTTTAGAAGAATGAGAGGGGAACTCATTGAAACTTACCGAATAATGAAAGGCCTGGATAGAGTGGATGTGGAGGGGATGATTCCACTAGTGGGAGAGTCTAGGACCAGAGGTCACAGCCTCAGAATTAAAGCACTTTCTTTTAGGAAGGAGATGAGGAGGAATTTCTTCAGTCAGAGGGTGGTGAATCTGTGGAATTCTTTGCCGCAGACGGCTGTGGAGGCCAAGTCAGTGGATATTTTTAAGGCAGAGTTTGATGGATTCTTGATTAGTACGGGTGTCAGAGGTTATGGGGAGAAGGCAGATCGTAACCTCCTCCTAACCCCATTCTCCTGCCTTCTCCCCATAACCCCTGACACCCGTATTCCTTGGAGCGCAGGAGGGTGAGGGGTGATTTATAGAGGTGTACCAAATCATGAGGGGGGTGGCGGGGTGATAGGTTAAATGCACAGAGTCCTCTTGCCCAAAGTAGGGGATTCTTGAACCAGAGGACATAGGTTTGGGTGAGGGGGGGAGATAGTTGAAGCAGGTGCCATCGCAATGTTTAAGAAACATTTAAGCTAGGTAGTGTAGGAAAGAACTGCCGATGCTGGTTTAAATCTAAGGTAGACGCAAAGTGCTGGAGTAACTCAGCGGGACAGGCAGCATCTCTGGAGAGAAGGAATGGGTGACGTTTCGGGTCGTGACCCTTCTTCAGATAGGGCAGGTTTAGAGGGATATGGGCCAAATGCAAGCAGTGTTGAAGGGTCTCGACCGGAAACATCGCCCTTTCCTTCTCTCCAGAGATGCTGCCTGTCCCGCTGAGTTACTCCAGCTTTTTGTGCCTATCTTCAGTGTAAACCAGCTTCTGCAGGTCCTTCCTACACTAGTGTAGATGGGGCGTTTAGGAGGGTGGTTTAGACACTGGAGTAACTCAGCGGGACAAGCAGTATCTCAAGAGAAAAGGAATGGGTGACGTTTTGGGTCGAGACCCTTCTACACAAGTCCCACCTGCCTGCGTTTGGCCCATATCCCTCTAAACCTGCCCTATCCTTGTACCTGTCTAAATGTTTCTTAAATGTTGCGATAGTCCCAGCCTCAACTACTTCCCCCTTACATCAAAGGGTTTGAACCCTAAAACATCACCTATTCCTTCTCTCCACAGATGCTGCCTGGCCCGCTGAGTTACTCCAGCACTCTGTGAAACGTCACCTATCCACGTTCTCCACAGATGCTGCCTGACCCGCTGAGTTACTCCAGCACTCTGTGAAACGTCACCTATCCATGTTCTCCACAGATGCTGCCTGACCCGCTGAGTTACTCCAGCACTCTGTGAAACGTCACCTATCCATGTTCTCCACAGATGCTGCCTGACCCGCTGAGTTACTCCAGCACTCTGTGAAACGTCACCTATCCATGTTCTCCACAGATGCTGCCTGACCCACTGAGTTATGGTGCAGCAGCATTTATGGAGCTAAGGAAATAGGCAACGTTTCGGGCCGAAATCCTTCTGGAAATAGGCAACGTTTCGGGCCGAAACCCTTGCGGGTTTCGGCCCAAAACATTGCCTATTTCCTTAGCTCCATAGATGCTGCCTGACCCGCTGAGTTACTCCAGCACTCTGTGAAACGCCACCTATCCATGTTCTCCACAGATGCTGCCTGACCCGCTGAGTTACTCCAGCATTCTGTATTTAGATGAAGTATAGATGGGGCATGTTGGCCGTTTTGGGCTAGTTGGGCCGAAGGGCCTGTTTCCATGCTGGATCATTCTATGAGGGGCTATGTTTGAGTTGACCAGAGTGGTGTTTCTGTCAGTGTAGGAATGTTTTGACCAGGTGGTTTGGTTGAGGGCCACACATCACCCCATCACGTGGACTCAACATATGGAGTCTTTCGCTTGGCAACCCATTGCTGGTATTAGCCGCTCAGACCACAGTTTACTGACGAGGGTGATAATCCCATCACACTGGATTATGTTGCCAATATATCTTCATTCGTCAACATCATGGCTCCGTCTCGTTAGATCAAGCGATCAAAGACTGAGGCACCGCTGAAACATGATGCCACACGTTTGTCCAGCTGTGATCAGACGATCTATTATCCTGAACAACCACAGCCAGAGGTCCTTGGAAATGCACATTTCTAAGAAATTCAGATCATCACAGGATTTCAACTTGAAACAGGGAGATTTAGTTCAGAGATACAGCGCGGAAACAGGCCCTTCGGCCCATCGAGTCCACACCGACCAGCGATCCCCGCACATTAACTATCCTACACACACTAGGGACAATGTTACATTTACACCAAGCCAATTAACCTGCAAACCTGTACGGCTTTGGAGAGGGGGAGGAAACCCACGCAGGTCACGGGGAAGGGAGAGTGTTTTGTTGTCCTGTGTCCCAGATAGAACAACGACATTCTTACTTGCAGCGGAGGCGTTGACTATGAACTAAACTGTGCTGTGTGGCGTTTAAGAGACTTTTGGATGAGCATATGGGCATGCAGGAAATGGAGGGATATGGATCATATGCAGACAAGGAATTTAGTTTAGTTTGGCATCGTGTCCCAGCACAGGCATCGTGGGCCGAAGGGCCTCTTCCAGCGCAGTAATGTTCTCACTTCCGTGTCTCACGCAGTCCAAATGAAAACGGTTGTGTGTGTTTTTTCTTCTCTGATCTTTACTCAGCCAGAAAACCTCTTGTACTTCAGCCCGGATGAAGAGTCTAAAATAATGATCAGCGACTTTGGTTTGTCCAAGATGGAGGGTTCGGGTGACGTCATGTCCACCGCCTGCGGTACCCCCGGCTATGTTGGTGAGTGGTGACCTACAGTAGCTCAATGGATCAATGGTCAATGGTTAATTGGTGCAAGGTTATATTGGTTCATTGGGTCAATGGGACAATGGTTCATTAGATCAATGGTCAATGGTCATTGGTTCAATGGTCATTGGTTCAATGGGACAATGGGACAATGGTTCATTAGATCAATGGTCAATGGTCATTGGTTCAATGGTCAATGGTCATTGGTTCAATGGTTCAATGGTCATTGGTTCAATGGTTCAATGGTCATTGGTCAATGGTCATTGGTTCAATGGTCATTGGTTCAATGGGACAATGGGACAATGGTTCATTAGATCAATGGTCAATGGTCATTGTTCAATGGTCAATGGTTCAATGGTCAATGGTCATTGGTTCAACGGTTCAATGGTCATTGGTTCAATGGTCATTGGTTCAATGGTCAATGGTCATTGGTTCAATGGTTCAATGGTCATTGGTTCAATGGTTCAATGGTCATTGGTTCAATGGTTCAATGGTCATTGGTTCAATAGTCAATGGTCATTGGTTCAATGGTCAATGGTCATTGGTTCAATGGTTCAATGGTCATTGGTCAATGGTCATTGGTTCAATAGTCAATGGTCATTGGTTCAATGGTTCAATGGTCATTGGTTCAATGGTCAATGGTCATTGGTTCAATGGTACTTTATTGTCACATGTACGGGCAGATGGGGCTCGTCAGCCTGGGAAGGCAGTCCATCTAGGAACGGGAAAACTCTGATTTAAAACCTCCACTGCCTTGTGGCCATATCCAATCATGGAAAAGGCTCCAGGAGTAAACCTCAAGACAAATCCGGAGTCGGAGCCCCTAAGGCAGTTCGTCGTTGTCTACAACCTCGCTCTGGCAGCTCCTGCGACGGCGCTGGTGCCAAACTGTAACGGCCCTGCTGTTCCTTTGGATCGATCAGCGACGTGGAGAGGGGGGGACGTGCTGCATGGGCAACAGCCTGTCCTCCATATGACATTGATTGCCCAGGCTTGCATCCGACCACACATCACCCATGGTCAGTCATGACCGAGGGGAGCCTCCTACCTAGAGTATAGTGAAATTGTCGATGTCCACCGCCCCTATCACCTGAAAGCTATGCCATCCACTATTTCCACTGGGAGAAAATATTTTGACTGTCTACCCTATCTATAATCTCACAACTTCTACCAGGTCTGCCAGTAACCTCTGGCATTCCAGATAACCCAATCCCAGTCAGTCCAACCTCTCCCTATCACTAATATCCCCTAATCCAAACACCCTTTCGGTATTCCTCCACTGCACCCTTTCCAAAGCCTCCACATCCTTCCTGACCTCGGGTGCTGTCTATGTGGAGTTCGCGCATTCTCCCTGGGAACTGCATAAAACTAGTAAGAAGGGGTAATCTATGGTCGGTCTGGACTCGATGGGCCGAAGGGTCTGTTTCCATGCTGTATTACTCTATGACTACAGATGCTGGAAAAGTTTAGAGGGATAGATCGTAAGGTCATGAGGAATAGGAGTAGAACGAGGCCATTCGGCCCATCAAGTCTACCCCGCCATTCAATCATGGCTGATCTATCTCTCCCTCCTAACCCCATTCTCATGCCTTCTCCCCATAACCCCTGGCACCCGTACTAATCAAGAATCTATATATCTCTGCCTTAAATATATCCGTTGACTTGGCCTCCACAGCCGTCTGTGGCAATGAATTCCAAAGATCTCCACAGATGCTGCCTGACCCGCTGAGTAACTCCAGCCCTCTGTGAAACGTCACCTATCCATGTTGTCCACAGATGCTGCCTGACCCGCTGAGTTACTCCAGCACTCTGTGAAACGTCACCTATCCATGTTCTCCACAGATGCTGCCTGACCCGCTGAGTTACTCCAGCACTCTGTGAAACGTCACCTATCCACGTTCCCCACAGATGCTGCCTGACCCGCTGAGTTACTCCAGCACTCTGTGAAACGTCACCTATCCATGTTCTCCACAGATGCTGCCTGACCCGCTGAGTTACTCCAGCACTCTGTGAAACGTCACCTATCCATGTTCTCCACAGATGCTGCCTGACCCGCTGAGTTACTCCAGCACTCTGTGAAACGTCACCTATCCACGTTCCCCACAGATGCTGCCTGACCCGCTGAGTTACTCCAGCACTCTGTGAAACGTCACCTATCCATGTTCTCCACAGATGCTGCCTGACCCGCTGAGTTACTCCAGTACTCTGTGAAACGTCACCTATCCATGTTCTCCACAGATGCTGCCTGACCCGCTGAGTTACTCCAGCACTCTGCATCCCTCCCTACAGCTCAGACCTTCATATCCCGGCAACGTCCTCGTAAATCTTCCCCGCGCTCTTTCCAGCTTTACGACATCGAACCAGACTCCATAAATCCCAGCGTGATATCCTGACGAAATTCAAAATCCCATTATATTATCCCAGGCTTATTCTGATGCTCTGATTAAATATCCATGGAGCGATGATCCCAGCTTGGGATCGCAAACCTGCTCTGGGTCAACTATCTTCCTGTGGTTACAATTAAAAACCAAAGTAACAATTCCGGGGAGATTAAGGCAAATTAGGGCAGATTTTCTCCGCATTATTTCCACTCCGCACACGGGCCAGACGCAGCGGAATAAAAATTAGGTCAGTCTTTCACCAGTTGCTTTGAATTACCAGGCTGATTATTAGCAGATCCTAAACCTGCTTCTCATCCCCCTTGCTCCTGCCACAAGGAACATTACTTCACATTTTAAAAAAAACCCTGACTTTATTTCTCTGTTGAAACGGCGACACGTATAATCATTCTCAGACTCCTTCCCCGCCGCCAGGATTATTGCCTTGGATCCGATCCCAATCCCAGCGAGGTAGGAGAGGAACAAGGAGGAGGACCAGACAGCAGGAACGAAGGCATCTCAGTCAGTTCTAGGTTTAAAGATCCAGCGTGGAAACCGACCCTTCGCCAGACCGAGTCCACGCCGACCAGCGATCCCAATAGACAATAGGCACAGGAGTAGGCCATTCGGCCCTTCGAGCCAGCACCGCCATTCAATATCATCATGGCTTCTTCTTCTTCTTGCGTACGGCGTGCACAGCCTAAAGCTGTAGGACAACTCGTTCTATTTGATCTTATTTGATTGTGCACGCCGGGTCGATTGCATTCGTCGAAACAGGGTTGCAATCTCCCCACCCCTTCATGGCTGATCATCCCCAATCAGTACCCCGTTCCTGCCTTCTCCCCATATCCCCTGACTCCGCTATCTTTAAGAGCCCTATCCAGCTCTCTCCTAAAAGCATCCAGAGAACCGGCCTCCACCGCCCTCTGAGGCAGAGAATTCCACGGACTCACAACTCTCTGTGTGAAAAAGTGTTTCCTCGTCTCTGTTCTAAATGGCTTACCCCTTGTTCTTAAACTGTGTGGCCCCTGGTTCTGGTCTCCCCCAACATCGGGAACATGTTTCCTGCCCCTAGCGTGTCCAAACCCTTAATAATCTTATATGTTTCAATAAGATACCCTCTCATCCTTCTAAACTCCAGAGTGTACAAGCCTAACCGCTCCATTCTCTCAGCATATGACAGTCCCGCCATCCCGGGAATTAACCTTGTAAACCTACGCTGCACTCCCTCAATAGCAAGAATGTTCTTCCTCAAATTAGGGGACCAAAACTGCACACAATACTCCAGATGTGGTCTCACTAGGGCCCTGTACAACTGCAGACCAGCATTATCCTACACATCAGAGACAATTTACAATCTTATCGAAGCTATTTAACCTACAAAGCTTCAGGAAGGAACTGCAAATGCTGGTTTACACCGAAGGTAGACACAAAATGCTGGAGTAACTCAGCGGGTCAGGCAGCATCTCCAGAGAGAAGGAATGGGCGACGTTTGTCTTGACTCAAAACACCACCCGTTCCATCTCTCCAGAGATGCTACCTGACCCGCTGAGTTACACTATTCCAGCATTTATCTTCAACCTATCAACATGCACGTCTTTGGAGTGTGTGTGGAAACCGGAGCACCCGGAGAAAACCCACGTGGTCACAAGGAGACGTGCAAACTCCGTACAGACAGCACCCATAGCGAGGATCGAACCTGAGTCTCTGCCACTGTGCCGCCCCTAATATAGAGTCATGGAGCGTGAAAACAGGCCCTTCAGCCCAACTTGCCCACACCGACCAACCTGTCCCATCTACACTAGTCCCACCTGCCCCGCGCTTGGTCCATATCCCTCCAAACCTGTCCTATCCATGTACCTGTCTAACTGTTTCTTAAACATTGCAATAGTCCCAGCCTCAACTACCTCCTCCAGCAGCTTGTTCCATACACCCACCACCCTCTGTGTGAAAAAGCTACCCTTCAGATTCCTATTAAATCTGTCCCCCTTCACCTTGAACCTGTGTCCTCTGGTCCTCGATTCCCCTACTCTGGACAAGAGACTCTGTGTATCTACCCGATCTATTCCTCTCATGATTTTGTACACCTCTATATGATCACAACTCAACCATGCTCCAAGGAATAGAGACCCAGCCTACTAAACCTCTCCTTGTAGACCTTCGGACTAACTTGAATCGGATTTTATTGCACTTTATCTTGCACTAAAGTTATTCTCTTTATCCAATATCTGTACACTGTGGACAATTTGGTTGTAATTACGTATAGAGTCTCCGCTGACTAGTTAGCACGCAACTAAAAGCTTTTCACTGTACCTCGGTACACGTGACAAGTGTAGGATTATTGGGGCGTCCCGTTGCGCAGCGGGTAGAGCTGCTGCCTCACAGCGCCAGAGACCCGGGTTCGATCCTGACTACGGGCGCTGTCTGTACGGAGTTTGTACGTTCTCCCCGTGACCCGTGTGGGTTTTCTCCGGGTGCTCCGGTTTCCTCCCACACTCGAAAGATGTGCGGGTTTGTAGGTTAATTGGTTTGGTATCGATGTAAATTGTCCCGAGTGTCCCGAGCGCAGAAACAGGCCCTTCGGCCCAACAAGTCCATGCTGTCCAGCGATCTCCGCACACTAGCACTATCCTACACACACTGGGGACAATTTACTATTTTCACCGAAGCCCATTAACCCACAAACCTGTACGTCTTTGGAGAGTGGGAGGAAACCGGAGCACCCGGAGAAAACCCACGCAGGTCACGGGGAAACGGTTTGGAAAGAGCTGCCAGAGGAGGTCTGAAGAGGGGTCCCGACTTGCAACGTCACCCATCCTTTCTCTTCAAAGAAAAGACTAGGCTTGTATTCACTGGAGTTTAGAAGGATGAGGGGGTATCTTATGGAAACATATTAAATTATAAAAGGACAGGACAAGCTAGATGCAGGAAAAATGTTCCCAATTTTTGGACTGGGCGAGTCCAGAACCAGGGGCCACAGTCTTAGAATAAAGGGGAGGTCATTTAAGACTGAGGTGAGAAAAAACATTTTCACCCAGAGAGTTGTGAATTTGTGGAATTCCCTGCCACAGAGGGCAGTGGAGGCCAAGTCACTGGATGGATTTAAGAGAGAGTTAGATAGAGCTCTAGGGGCTAGTGGAGTCAAGGGATATGGGGAGAAGGCAGGCACGGGTTATTGATAGGGGACGATCAGCCTTGATCACAATGAATGGCGGTGCTGGCTCGAAGGGCCGAATGGCCTCCTCCTGCACCTATTGTCTATGTTTCTATGTTTCTATGTTAAAGATGCTGCTTGACCTGTTGTGTTACTCCAGTCATCTGTGTCTGTCAAACATGTGCAGTTCCTTTCTATACCCTTGATTGTATTTCTGTATGGTACATCCGACCTGTTTGGATAGCATGCGTCGCAGAGCTTTTCACTGTACCTCAGTACACGTGACTACAGTAAAACTGAACCTAATACAAATGGGATTGGTGTAAGATTCATGTAAATGAGAGGTGATGATCAGTACAGACTCGATGGGCCGAACTGCCTGCTCCTGTGCTGCATTATGGTTTTATCTGCATTCAGCACTTCATAGGTTCATAAGTTCTAGTAGCTGAATGAGGCCATTCGGCCCATCGAGTCCACTCCGCCATTCAATCATGGCTGATCTATCTCTCCCTCTCAACCCCATTCTCCTGCCTTCTCCCCATAACCCCTGACACCCGCACTAATCAAGAATCTATCTATCTCTGCCTTAAAAATATCCACTGACTTGATCTCTACAGCCGTCTGTGGCAATGAATCCCACAGATTCACCACCCTCTGGCTAAAGAAATTCCTCCTCATCTCCTTCCTAAAGGAACGTCCTTTAATTCTGAGGCTGTGCCCTCTGGTCCTAGACTCTCCCACTAGTGGAAACATCCTCTCCACATAACCATATAACCATATAACAATTACAGCACGGAAACAGGCCATCTCGGCCCTACAAGTCCGTGCCGAACAACTTTTTTCCCTTAGTCCCACCTGCCTGCACTCATACCATAACCTTTCCATTCCCTTCTCATCCATATGCCTATCCAATTTATTTTTAAATGATACCAACGAACCTGCCGCCACCACTTCCACTGGAAGCTCATTCCACAACGCTACCACTCTCTGAGTAAAGAAGTTCCCCCTCATATTACCCCTAAACTTCTGTCCCTTAATTCTGAAGACACTATCCAGGCCTTTCGCTGTTCGGCAAGTTTCAATGAGGTCCCCCCCCCCATCCTTCTGAACTCCAGCAAGTCACAGGCCCAGTGCCGTTCAGAGTTCCACTACGCACATGTTAAAACCACATGAACTGGGCTCCAAGTTTCACCGCATTTCACTACCCAATAAAATATCACTCCACTTTAGTATCAGTTGAGAACTGCTGCCTTGTAGACTGGAGACACCATTGAGATTAAAGGCATGAAGGAAGTATTCTCTGATTTACAACTTGTGGTGCATTAAATGGGATGTGTGCCAGAGTAGTTTTGGAACGCCAGCCCGCACGTGCGAATGGAAGCCAAGGGTCTTATCCCGATTCTTTTTTTTGTTGGTTCACATGCTTGATCAATGGTGTTTTATCATGAATGTTTTATTATTATTAATGTTCAGTGTTTTCTGAGTCATTCGTAACTGTCACTGTGTGTCATGTTGGTAGACAAAAATGCTGGAGAAACTCAGCGGGTGCAGCAGCATCCATGGAGCGAAGGAAATAGGCAACGTTTCGGGCCGAAACCCGGAAGGGTTTCGGCCCGAAACGTTGCCTATTTCCAGAAGGGTTTCGTCCCGAAACGTTGCCTATTTCCAGAAGGGTTTTGTCCAAGAAACGTTGCCTATTTCCAGAAGGGTTTCGTCCCGAAACGTTACCTATTTCCAGAAGGGTTTCGTCCCGAAACGTTGCCTATTTCCAGAAGGGTTTCGTCCCGAAACGTTGCCTATTTCCAGAAGGGTTTCGTTCCGAAACGTCGCCTATTTCCAGAAGGGTTTCGTCCCGAAACTTTGTCTATTTCCAGAAGGGTTTCGTCCCGAAACGTTGCCTATTTCCAGAAGGGTTTCGTCCCGAAACGTTGCCTATTTCCAGAAGGGTTTCGTCCCGAAACGTTGCCTATTTCCAGAAGGGTTTCGTCCCGAAACGTTGCCTATTTCCAGAAGGGTTTCGTTCCGAAACGTTGCCTATTTCCAGAAGGGTTTCGTCCCGAAACGTTGCCTATTTCCAGAAGGGTTTCGTCCCGAAACGTTGCCTATTTCCAGAAGGGTTTCGTCCAAGAAACGTTGCCTATTTCCAGAAGGGTTTCATCCCGAAACGTTGCCTATTTCCAGAAGGGTTTCGTCCCGAAACATTGCCTATTTCCAGAAGGGTTTCGTCCCGAAACGTTGCCTATTTCCTTTGCTCCATAGAGATGAGAGATGAGAAAATCATTTTTCACACAGAGAGTGGTGAATCTGTGGAATTCTCTGCCACAGAAGGTAGTTGAGGCCACAGTTCATTGGCTATATTTAAGAGGGGGTTAGATGTGGCCCTTGTGGCTAAACGGATCAGGGGGTATGGAGAGAAGGCAGGTATGGGATACTGAGTTGGATGATCAGCCATGATCATATCGAATGGCGGTGCAGGCTCGAAGGGCCAAATGGCCTACTCCTGCACCTATTTTCTATGTTTCTATGTTTCTATTTCCAGAAGGGTTTCAGGCCGAAACGTTGCCTATTTCCTTCGCTCCATAGATGCTGCTGCACCCGCTGAGCTTCTCCAGCATTTTTGTGCACCTTCGATTTTCCAGCATCTGCAGTTCCTGTATGTCATGTTGTTACTTGTGGGCGGAGCACCAAGGCAAATTCCTTGTATGTGAATACTTGGCCAATAAACTTACTTACTCTCTCTGAGCCTAGTCTGCTGGGAATGGTGGAAGTCCAGTGCCTGCTTTAATCCCCTTTACAATCTATTCTCCTTCTTCTCTTCCACAGCTCCAGAGGTCCTTGCCCAGAAACCCTACAGCAAGGCGGTCGATTGTTGGTCTATCGGAGTCATTGCCTATATTCTGTGAGTATGTCACCTCTCGCCCAATGTTGCAATGGATATCAACACAGAGGGCTGTCCATCCCACAAAACATAGGAGCAGAATTATAGACAATAGACAATAGGTGCAGGAGTAGGCCATTCGGCCCTTCGAGCCAGCACCGCCATTCACTGTGATCACGACTGATCAACCGGAATCAGTACCCCGTTCCTGCCTTCTCCCCATACCCCCTATCTTTAAAAGCCCTATCTAGCTCTCTCTTGAAACTATCCAGAGAACCGCCCTCTGAGGCAGAGAATTCCACAGACTCACAACTCTCTGTGCGAAAAAGTGTTTCCTCGTCTCCGTTCCAAATGGCCGACCCCTTATTCTTAAACTGTGGCCCCTGGTTCTGGACTCCCCCAATATCGGGAACATGTTTCCTGCCTCTAGCTTGTCCAAGCCCTTGCTTAATAATCTCATATGTTTCAATAAGATTCCCTCTCATCCTTCTAAACTCCACAGTATACAAGCCAGGGGGGGGGGAGGGGGGTGGGGCAGGGGGGGGGGAGGGGGGGGGGGGGAGGGGGGGGGGGCAGGGGGGATGTGAGAGGAAGGGGATCGATGGGGAGACATGCGGAGGGGAGATGAGCGTTTGAAGGGGGATTATTATTTTGATTTTCTTTGCGTTAGACTCCTGTTTTGTTACATCTCTGCTGCCTGACAGATGTGGCATTCCTTGGTTTATTTTATGGGTCTCCCAATCCACATTTCCCTGGTAGGTTTTGGAATTCATAAATTCCCTTTCCTTCTCCCTAATGTCTTCTGCCAAGGCCATTTTTCATACACATTGCATTTAATTTCCTGTTTCTCCCTGTGATAATTTTTACAACATACAGCCTTCAACAATTTCCCTTGGTTTCTCCTGCCTGTTTCCCTTTACATTCATTCATTCAAATAATTTTCTTCCATTTCAACAACCTTCCAGCCCTTTGGAATCGGCTCCTGAAATATACTAGACTTTGGGGCTTGTACACTCTGGAGTTTAGAAGGATGAGAGGATATCTTATTGAAACATATAAGATTATTGAGGGTTTGGACACGCTAGAGGCAGGAAACATGTTCCCGATGCTGGGGGAGTCCAGAACCAGGGGCCACACTGTTTAAGAATAAGGGGTCGGCCATTTAGAACGGAGACGAGGAAACACTTTTTCTCACAGAGAGTGGTGAGTCTGTGGGATTCTCTACCTCAGAGGGCGGTGGAGGCCGGTTCTCTGGATACTTTCAAGAGAGAGCTAGATAGGGCTCTTAAAGATAGCGGAGATAGGGAGAAGGCAGGAATGGGGTACTGATTGTGGATGATCAGCCATGATCACATTGAATGGCGGTGCTGGCTCGAAGGGCCAAATGGGCTACTCCTGCTCCTATTGTCTATTGTCTATTGTCTATTTTATTCCCTGTTATGTCCTCTCTTCAGTTTAAACATCCCCGTAAACACTAAACCCTCTCCCCCCCCACCCAAAATATTTGCACCGTCTGCCCAGTACTGTCTCCCCGTGGCCTGCGTGGGTTTTCTCCGGGTGCTCCGGTTTCCTCCCACACTCCAAAGAAGTGCAGGTGTGTAGGTTTAATTGGCTTGGTATTATTGTAAATTGTCCCTGGTGTGTGTAGGATAGTATTGGTGTGCGGGGATCGCTGGTCAGCGCGGACTCGATGGGCCGAAGGGCCTGTTTCCGCGCTGTACCTCTAAAGTCTAAAGCAGAAATGTCTGAAAGATTCAGTGAGGCTTGAACGGCAAACACCAGGCCCTCAAGCTGATTGTTGTCCCAATTAAACTCTGTTAAAACCTCAGGCACCCCTTGGAGTTCTCTCACACGTTCTGTGCAGGGGTGAGGTGTCGCATTAACTCGTTCCAAACTTTTCATGGAAGTTGGATGTTTTGTAAACTACCTCATATTCCCACAGAAAATAGCAGCAAAAAGATGTAATGTTCACCATATGAAAACCGCTAGCCAAACCTCCCCCTTCAACTTTTATTGCTATTTCCATCCTTTTTTTTATCATTTTTCATGCACTTAGTTTTTATTTTATTTTATCAGCGTTTTTGTGCTTTCCATGCAAGGGATTATTCAACTCGAATTAAAGGAAAGTGCATCAGAGAACATCTTAACAAACTGCCCCGACCTGAAACGTCACCTATTCCTTCTCTCCAGAAATGCTGCCTGACCCGCTGAGTTACTCCAGCACTCTGTGAAACGTCACCTATCCATGTTCTCCACAGATGCTGCCTGACCCGCTGAGTTACTCCAGCACTCTGTGAAACGTCACCTATCCATGTTCTCCACAGATGCTGCCTGACCCGCTGAGTTACTCCAGCACTCTGTGAAACGTCACCTATCCATGTTCTCCACAGATGCTGCCTGACCCGCTGAGTTACTCCAGCACTGTGAAACGTCACCTATCCATGTTCTCCACTGATGCTGCCTGACCCGCTGAGTTATGGTGCAGCAGCATCTATGAAGCGAAGGAAATAGGCAACGTTTCGGGCCGAAACCCTTCTGGAAATAGGCAACGTTTCGGGCCGAAACCCGGAAGGGTTTCGACCCGAAACATTGCCTATTTCCTTAGCTCCATAAATGCTGCCTGACCCGCTGAGTTACTCCAGCACTCTGTGAAACGTCACCTATCCATGTTCTCCACAGATGCTGCCTGACCCGCTGAGTTACTCCAGCACTCTGTGTCTAACTTAAGTTTATCATTAACATACATGTGGACAAAGCGGGTTTCACATGATTCAAGAGGTCATTTATCACGAGCGGCACAGTGGCGCAGCGGGTAGAGCTGCTGCCGCACAGCGCCAGAGACCCGGGTTCAATCCTGACTGCGGGTGCTGTCTGTACGGAGTTTGCACGTTCTCCCCGTGACCATCCTCCGGGTGCTCCGGTTAGTTGGTTTTGGTTGTCCCTAGTGTGTAGGATTGGGGTGATCGCTGGTCGGTACGGAATCAGTGGGCCGAAGGGCCTGTTTCCGTGCCGTATCTCTAAACAAACTATTAGGAACACAAAAATGCTGGAGAAACTCAGCGCGTGCAGCAGCATCTATGGAGCGAAGGAAATAGGCAACGTTTCAGGCCGAAACCCTTCTTCAGACTCAAACTAAACTCCTCTAAACTCCAGTACCCTAACAGATGAAGTCCTGGATGCCAAATGCTGTCTTCTCCACCCTCTCTACCTGTGCCACCACTTTAAGGGGACCATGGATTGGTACTCCTGGACCCTGGTAACATCCTTGTAAATCTTGACTGCTCTCTTTCTTCTTATGGGAGCAGAATTAGGCCATTCGGCCCATCAGGTCGACTCCGCCATTCAGTCATGGCCGACCTATTTCTCCCTCCTAACCCCATTCTCCTGCCATCTTCACATAACCCCAGACACTAATCGAGAATCTGTCAATCTCTGCCTTAAAAATATCCACTGACTTGGCCTCCACAGCCGTCTGTGGCAATGAATTCCACAGATTCACCACCCTCTGACTAAAGAAATTCCTCCTCATCTCCTTTCTAAAGGAACGTCCTTTAATTCTGAGGCTAGATTATTCTATTATTTATTTTTCTTTATTATTATTATTATTTCATTCTGACACTATTTCTGTTAAGAAAGAAGCAAGCAGAATCTAATCTAGAAAGTGCCTCCTGAGCTCCAAGGAGTAGAGTCCTAACCTGCCCATCCTCTCCCTGTCGCTCAGGCCCTCAAGTTGCTGGCAACATCCTTGTGAATCTTCTTACATCGGTTGAGAGGCTCAGATGTCTAATTTTAGCTTCCTGACATTTTTGTGGAATAATAATAGCAATTTTAGATCCACATTTGCTCATTACAATGAGTTCTGGTATGTGTGCAATGTAGAAAACTATTGTATCAGTTATCATCTGGCCACATAACTGATGACCTGGTGCCAGATTGAGAAATCGGTGGTTAGTTTTTACCCTATATGTGGAAATGTTGCTTTAGACTTCAGAGATAGAACGTTTAAACAGGCCCTTCGGCCCACCGGGCCCGTGCCGACCAGCGATCACCCCGTATACTAGCACTATCCCACACACTAGGGACAATTTACAATATTCACCGAAGCCAATCAACCAACAAACCCGCACGACTTCGGAGTGTGGGAGGAAACCGGAGCGCCCGGAGGAAACCCACGCAGGTCACGGGGAGTACATGCAAACTCCGTACAGGCAGCGGCCGTAGTCGGGATCGAACCTGACGCTGTGAGGCAGCAGCTCCACCCGCCGCGCAACCCTGCCGCCCCTAAATGTGGGAAATGAGGATGAGTGAGGGGAAAATAACCTCCTCACATCCACACATGGAATCGCTCTGCCAGACATACACACCACTGACACATTGCCTCTGGACGCTGGCATCTCCCATCCTTGGTGTTTCTTGCGAGAATGGAGCATTTCATGACTTGTCTGATCTCCAGCCGTCAGAGAGTGGAGGGTTGAGTTATTTATGATGAGCTACGAGCCCCAAAAACAGGTGAGATAGTGTGCGGGGATCGCTGGTCAGTGCGGGCTCGGTGGGCCGAAGGGCCTGTTTCCACGCTGTATCTCCAAACGGAAAAAAACAAAACTAAATGTTGCTGATATTTTTGGTCTAAATTCACTTGGGCCGTACTCTATGAGTGAGGAGAGACAAGGTATCTCTAAACTAAACTAAACTAAACTAAAACATCGTTATCAATGCTTGGATTTTTCTTTGTCCTGCTCAGGTTGTGTGGCTATCCGCCATTCTACGATGAAAACGACTCCAGACTCTTTGAACAGATACTGAGGGCAGAATACGAGTTTGACTGTCCATACTGGGACGACATCTCTGAATCTGGTAGGTTGCCAATGGTCAGTTTGTAAATTCATGTGGGTGGCGAGGGCGTGAGAGGCATGGCCATCTCCATCATCACCATCACCATCACCATCATCACCACCATCACCATCACCACCATCACCACCATCACCATCACCATCACCACCATCACCACCACCACCATCACCATCACCATCACCATCACCATCATCACAATCACCACCATCACCACCATCACCATCATCACCATCACCACCATCACCACCATCACCATCACCATCACCACCATCACCATCACCACCATCACCATCACCACCATCACCACCATCACCATCACCATCACCACCATCACCATCACCACCATCACCATCACCATCACCATCATCACCACCATCACCATCATCACCATCACCATCACCACCATCATCACCATCATCACCATCACCATCACCATCATCACCACCATCACCATCATCACCATCACCATCACCACCATCATCACCATCACCATCATCACCATCACCATCATCACTAGCATCACCACCATCACCATCACCACCATCACCATCACCATCACCATCACCATCACCACCATCACCATCACCACCATCACCATCATCACCATCACCATCATCACCATCACCATCATCACCATCATCACCATCACCACCATCACCATCATCACCATCACCATCATCACCAGCATCATCACCATCATCACCATCATCATCAACACCATCACCATCACCACCACCATCATCACCATCACCATCACCACCATCACCATCACCATCATCACCATCATCACCATCATCATCACCATCACCACCATCACCATCATCACCATCACCATCTCCATCATCACCATCATCACCATCACCATCATCATCATCACCATCATCACCATCACCATCACCATCATCACCATCACTAGCATCATCACCATCACCACCATCACCATCACCATCATCACCATCACCATCACCATCATCACCACCATCACCATCACCATCACCATCACCACCATCACCATCATCACCATCACCATCATCACCACCATCATCACCATCACCATCACCATCATCACCATCACTAGCATCATCACCATCACCATCATCACCATCATCACCATCACCATCATCACCATCACCATCATCATCACCATCACCACCATCACCATCACCACCATCACCATCATCACCATCACCATCACATCACCATCACCATCCATCACCACCATCACATCACCATCACATCACCATCACCATCACATCACCATCGACCATCATCACCATCACCATCACCATCATAACCACCATCACTCATCACCATCACCATCACCATCAGCCTCATCACAATTACCATTACACATCACCATTACCATTCACCAGCCCACCAGCACCATCACCATCATCACCATCACCATCACCATCATCACCATCACCATCACCATCACCATCATCACCATCCACCCTGGCCACCCTGCACCACTCTGCTCACATTCCTCCAGCTCTCATAGAGTCAGAGTGATACAGCGTGGAAGCAGGCCTTTCAGCTCAACTTGCCAACAGCAGCCAACATGTCCCACCTACACAAGTCCCACCTGCCTGTGTTTTACCCACATCACTCTAAACCTATCCCATCCAACTACCTGTCCAGCCATTGTGCCAGTCCCTGCCTCAACTACCTCCTCCGGCTGCTCATCCCATCCACCCTCCACCCTTTGTGTGTAAGAGACATCCCTCAGATTATGGATCAGCTGCAGGCCGCGGGGATTAGTTCAACTTGGCATCGTAGACGGAACGGACATTGTGGGCCCAAGGGGCTGTTCCTCATGCTGTACCGTTCCATCTTCTTTGTTCAACGATAAGGACAGGCCGCAGGAGTTGAAGACGTCACTATTTTCCCTTTTGTTCGTGTGCCAAGATGCCTCAATCATTCTTGTGTCTGAGCCTTGCACCGGGAACCATCTCTGTTGTGTCTCCGACTCCCGACTAGTGGGAGGTAATTCTATTTTTAAAACACTGGGGGGAAATTAATTAGCCGCTGCCAATTTGTCCAAATGCCAGCGAGCAGAATTATGTGTTAACGCAAAAGAAGATAAATACTGTCTCGAAATTCAAGCGAGCGAGCAGTCGCTCTGCCAGATTTATGCACCCGGCTGAGTTTTGTAAAACATTTCTTTTAAGTTTTGCCAACTGCAGTTGAACACTTTCTGCCATTGACTGCTTCAAAGAGGCTGCGTACCTTGAGAGGAGGCAGCAGATTAAGGCAACAATGTTGTCGCAGGGGAGATCATGTCTCGTGTCGATAAGGTTCGACCGTTCAATGCTTTTCCCACCACTGCGTACGGCGTGCACAGCCTAAAGTTGTAGGACAACTTATTTAAGAAGGAACTGTGCAGATGCTGGAAAATCGAAGGTAGACAAAAAAGCTGGAGAAACTCAGCGGGTGCAGCAGCATCTATGGAGCGAAGGAAATAGGTAACGTTTCGGGCCGAAACCCGGAAGGGTTTCGGCCCGAAACGTTGCCTATTTCCAGAAGGATTTCGGCCCGAAACGTCGCCTATTTCCAGAAGGGTTTCGTCCCGAAACGTTGCCTATTTCCAGAAGGGTTTCGTCCCGATACGTTGCCTATTTCCAGAAGGGTTTCGGCCCGAAACGTTGCCTATTTCCAGAAGGGTTTCGGCCCGAAACGTTGCCTATTTCCAGAAGGGTTTCGGCCCGAAACGTTGCCTATTTCCAGAAGGGTTTCAGCCCGAAACATTGCCTATTTCCAGAAGGGTTTCGGCCCGAGACGTTGCCTATTTCCTTCGCTCCATAGATGCTGCTGCACCCGCTGAGTTTCTCCAGCTTTTATGTCTACCTTGTAGGACAACTTGTTCTATTTGATCTTATTCGATTGTGCACGCCGGGTTGATTGCATTCGTCGAAACAGGGCGGACCACGTGAAGGTTGCAATCTCCCACCTTTAGAGATATAGCATGGAAACAGGCCATTCGGCCCACCGGGTCCACGCCGACCACCGATCCCCGCACACTAAAGGGCCTGTCCCACTTGTCGATTTTTTCGGCGACTGCCTCAGTCATTGACTGACGTATCAGGGTCGGCGAAAGATTTTGAAGCATCTCAAAATCTAGCAGCGACAAAAAAAATGTGGCGACACTTGAGGAAACGCCGCACGTCAATACATCATCACGCCGCGACTTTTTCGGTGACCTGGTACGTCAGTCAGTGATGCCGGCAGTCGCCGAAAAAAGTCGCCGTGGGACAAGCCCTTTAGTGTGCGGGGGTCGATGGTCGGCTTGGACTCGGTAGGCCGAATGGCCTGTTTCCATGCTATATCTTTAAAAACTGAGGTGGAAGATTGCAAGCTTCACGTGGTCCGCCCTGTTTCGACGAATGCAATCAACCTGGCGTGCACAATCAAATAAGATCAAATAGAACAAGTGGGACAGGCCCTTATACACTATCCTGCACACAAGAGAACCAATTTACATATTTTACCGAAGCCAATTAACCCACAAACCTGCAGGAAGGAACTGCAGATGCCGGTTTAAACTGAAGGCAGACACAAAAATCTGGAGTAACTCAGGCAGCATCTCTGGAGAGTGGGAATTCTGAAGAAGGGTCCCGACCCATTGCTTCTCTCCAGAGATGCTGCCTGTCCTGCTGAGTTACTCCAGCTTTTTGTGTCAACCTCCAAACCTGTACTTCTTTGGAGTGTGGGAGGAAACCGGAGCACCCGGAGAAAACCCACCCGGGTCACGGGGAGAACGTACAAACTCCGCACATGCGGCGCCCGTGGTCAGGATGGAACCCGGGTCTCTGGCGCTGTGAGGCAGCAGCTCTACCCGCTGCGCCACCTTTGCAATCTCATCCCACCGGGCCAAAGGTTTATTGTCATCTGTCCTTTCTTTCAGCGAAAGATTTCATCAAACGCTTGATGGAGAAAGACCCCAACAAACGCTACACGTGTGAACAAGCTTTGAGACACCCGTGGTGAGCTAGTTTACATTCCTTTTGCAAATGATTACAATCTCGATGCGGGATCAACAGGCTAATTCCCAGGATGGCGGGACTGACGTATGATGAAAGAATGGATCGACTGGGCTTGTATTCACTGGGATTTGGAAGGATGAGAGGCTATCTTGTAGAAACATAAAACATTCTTAAAGGTTTGGACGCGGTGCTGAATCGAAGGACCGGATGGCCTACTCCTGCACCTATTGTCTATTGACGGGCTAGATGCAGGAAAAATGATCCCGATGTTGGGGGAGTCCAGAATAAGGGGTAGACAGAAATGCTGGAGAAACTCAGCGGGTGAGGCAGCATCTATGGAGCGAAGGAATAGGTGACGTTTCGGGTTTCACCTATTCCTTCGCTCCATAGATGCTGCCTCACCCGCTGAGTTTCTCCAGCATTTCTGCCTACCTTAGATTTTTCCAGCATCTGCAGTTCTTCCTTAAAGAATAAGGGGTAGGCCATTTAGGACTGAGATGAGGAAAAGCATTTTCACCCAGAGATACACAAAAATGCTGGAGAAACTCAGCGGGTGCTGCAGCATCTAGGAGTAAAGGAAATAGGCAGCGTTACAGGCCGAAACCCTTCTTCAGTTGTGAATCTGTGGAATTCTCTGCCACAGAAGGCAGTGGAGGCCAATTCACTGGATGTATTCAAGAGAGAGTTAGATAGAGCTCTTAGGGCTAACGGGATCAAGGGACATGGGGAGTAAGCAGGAACGGGCAACTGATTCTGGATGATCAGCCATGATCATATTGAATGGCGGTGCTGGCTCGAAGGGCCGAATGGCCTACTCCTGCACCTATCGTCCATGATTCGACGTTTCCTGCTGATCCTATCTGTATCTCGCACGACTGCGAGAATTCCGCTGACGGACATAATTGCTTTGATTTGCGGTTCAAGTGATGCTGACTCATTAGCTTTCTGCAAACCGTTGCAGGCTGGGATTAAATATCCAAGACTAGAGGGCGCAGCTTTAAGGTGAGAGGGACAAAGTTTAGAGGAGATGTGCGGGGCAGGATTTTTTACACAGAGGGTGGGTGGGTGCCTGGAACGCGCTGCCAGGGGTGGTGGTGGAGGCAGATACGATAGTGGTGTTTAAGAGGCTTTTGGACGCGTGCATGGATATGCAGGGAGTGGATTAGTTTAAGTTTAGTTTGTTATTGTCACGTGTAGCGAGGTAGAGAAAAGGTTTTTGTTGCGTGCTATCCAGTCAGTGAAAATATTATAAATGGTTACAATCAAGCCCTTGACAGGGTACAGATACAGGATAAAGTTCAGTAAAGTCCATTTGAAGATGGTTTTGAAGGTCTCCAGTGAGGTAGATAGGATATCAGGGCTGCTCTCTAGTTGGTGAGAGGATGGTTCAATTGCCTTATAACAGCTGGGAAGAAAATGTCCCTGAATCTGGAGGTAGACAAAAATGCTGGAGAAACTCAGCGGGTGAGGCAGCATCTATGGAGCGAAGGAGTGTGCGACGTTTCGGGTCGAGACCTTTCTTCAGACTGCTCTGGAGGTGTGCGTTCGTTTTCACACTTCTGTACCTCTTGCCCGATGGGAGAGGGGAGAAGAGGGGGAGTGACCGGGGGGTGAGACTGGTCCTTGATGATGCTGCTGGCCTTGCCGAGGCAGCGTGAGGTGTAGATGGAGTCAACGGAAGGGAGGTTGGTTTGTGTGTGTGACGGTCTGGGCTGCGTCCACAATTCCCCGCAATTTCTTGCGGTCTCGGATGGAGCTGTTTCCAAACCGTGCCGTGATGCGTCCCGATAAAATGCTCCCCACGGCGCATCTGTAGAAGTTGGTGAGAGTTGTGTGGGACATGCTGAACTCTCTAAGGATGTAGAGGCGTTGCAGGCAGAGCAATTAGTTTAACTTTGCATCATGTTCAACACACACATTGTGGGCCGAAGGGCAGGTTCCATCTCTAAACTAAACCATATTCCACACTCTGTATCTTTCCCTTCGCTCTAACTATTGTGCTTGAGTTTGTAGAAACTAGATGCGGGTTTACCAAGGAAAGTCAAAGTGCTGGAGTAACTCAGCGGGTCAGGCAGCATCTGTGGAGAACATGGATAGGTGACGTTTCACAGAGTGCTGGAGTAACTCAGCGGGTCAGGCAGCATCTGTGGAGAACATGGATAGGTGACGTTTCGCAGAGTGCTGGAGTAACTCAGCGGGTCAGGCAGCATCTGTGGAGAACATGGATAGGTGACGTTTCACAGAGTGCTGGAGTAACTCAGCGGGTGCAGCAGCATCTATGGAGCTAAGGAAATAGGCAAAGTTTCGGGTCGAAACCCTTCCGGGTTTCGGCCCGAAACGTTGCCTATTTCCAGAAGGGTTTTGGCTCGAAACATTGCCTATTTCCTTCGCTCCATAGATGCTGCTGCACCATAACTCAACGGGCCAGGCAGCATCTGTGGAGAACATGGATAAGTGATGTTCCGGGTAGAAATCAGTCTGAAGAACGGTCCCGACCCAAAACATCACCTATCCATGTTCTCCACAGATGCTGCCTGACCCGCTGAGTTACTCCAGCACTCTGTGAAACATCACCTATCCATGTTCTCCACAGATGCTGCCTGACCCGCTGAGTTACTCCAGCACTCTGTGTCTGTATGTACTTGAATTTGACTTGATTGTATTTATTTATGTATTGTATTACCTAGACCAAAGAGCAGTACAGTACAGGAAATGGCCATTCATCCCATGGGTGCTGTCTGTACGGAGTTTGTACGTTCTACCTGTGACCTGTGTGGGTTTTCTCCGGGTGCTCCGGTTTCCTCCCACACTCCATAGGTC